>NC_092226.1:9938052-10028052 GCF_036320965.1 Panulirus ornatus | reverse complement strand
TATCGTTACTAATGCTTTAACTTGTAAATACCTTTCATCCTGGCCCACTCCTGTAATGAGGACCCTTTTTTTATTAAACACTGTCAGTGTCAGTGCATTTTTAACTGAAAACACTCTGTATGTAGACGCCTATGTTTTTATTACTGTCTTTCACAGGAATGTCTCCAATTTAGCAGGTGGTCGAAAGAATGCCTTTCAGTGTTCAGTCCTCAGATACAATAATTACCTTTTATTAAACTCAATATTTAAGAAGCCTTATTTTCTGCTGAATTCTTACTATCAGCTTCTCTACAACACTTTCCTCTATCTCTATGTAGAATTCCCTGGATCGCAGCCATACCAACAGACAGGTGCAGCGACGTATCTTGGCCTTCTACCACATCAACCCTCACCTCTACAATGCCCACTGTAAAGAGCAATGCACAGAATACGATCTTTTGAATATAATAGAAAATTGCTACAACGTGATATTACGGTTTCCGAAATCGTCCAGCATCAGTCTATGGACTGAGAGACTGGAAATGCTGAAGATTTTGAAGAGCCAGATTCTCCTCCTTTCCCTCGCACTTATCATCCGCCACAGTTTGCCAGACTTTGACATCATCTGCTTCCTAAGATGCCTACCAGCTCAGACATTGCTGGAGTGTGTACGTGACCATGAAGTCACCAGATGGTTTAAGTGAAGCCTCACTCCACACTCCACTAAATCCATTGGCTTAACTATGAAATTCTACAAGGAGTTTTCTCCTTAATTAGCCGAACATCACTGATCCATGAGCAGTGTTTTTCTCCGGTGATCGGAATAGGTCAGTGAAGAAGCCAACAAGCCCTTAGTGTCTTTATGAGTTACGATCCATCGTCACCATCCTGATTCTAAGCTTTACTCTGTTGAAGGATTCAATCCTTACCTGGCTGGGTTAATTCCACACGAAATCAACATTTTGGTAGTATGAGAATCCCCTTTAATACCCGCTGCTTCATTAGCTTCCTGGACTTTCTCTAAAGCAAATCCAAATATAGATAGAGATGATAGCGAGAGAGAGAGAGAGAGAGAGAGAGAGAGAGAGAGAGAGAGAGAGAGAGAGAGAGAGAAGCCAAGCCTTTGTGGCTTTCAATGGCTTTCATCTTCACCAGCCTGACTCCGGGCTATCCTGCTTAGTCAGCCACAAGAGAACCATCAACAGATCCATCAATTATGTGCTGCGCGGGTGGGGGGACGCCTCATCCCATACCTTGCATACATCCTCAAGTGAACGTCGTCTGCCAATACTTACGCTTACCTCACACTCATAGCGTTCCCCAGGGGCACTGAGAGAGGACCATTGGCTTCTGGATGACCATCAAACCACAACTCGTATTCACACCCCCAGTAATCGCAATGTGTTGGTTTTCGTATTACCTCATCCATATAGATCGTACCCCTGATGGATGCACCTGCTCAAAGTCTATGACTCTACCATTGGCGTCAGCGTTGACCACAACTCGCCAGACTTACGGAACACAAAACCTTTTCTTAAGAGCTTCACGAGCTCGATCCTCGCCAGTCACACCTCCATCAGTCAAACTAAGGTCGGAGTTTTGCTGCGTCAGATTCGCTTCAAGACCCACGTTTCAGCTCTACTGTGCCATCAGGTCCCAGTCTCCCACCCAACCCCTTCTCAAGCTGTTCGGTTCGCTAAGCTTTTTGATGTCGTCTTACCGATGATAAACTAAGCTGGAGGGAATACGTGAGGACTAGCGTAGGATCTTCCATCTATCGAATTGATATAGACTGATTCTCTGTACCTGATCACGGGAATATATATGTACATACGTTACTTTCAAACATACGAGGCTTAGGTATGCTTCCCTGCTCTTGGCCTCCCTCCTCATCCGCCTCAGAATAAGAGCCGATGGGAGGCAAAGTTTGTGGAAAAGGCCATGAGAAATCATCCTCCGTCCTCTTACGCCATTGGTCAAGAGACGCTCGACGCTCTGATCCTCTGGACTTTCTCTACAACCTTTACCTGGACGGTCATCCGATAGTGACTTTGGAATCAGCCACCTTCACCTCCTGCCATCTAGGATCCCTCGTCCCCGAGTTGCAGTCCGGTACCACAAACATCTCGTGTTTGCATGTAGAGATACACGCACTTCTCCAAGAAGAGTTCCATGCCAAAGCCTTCTGCTTTCATATCACGTGTCTACCATTATATCTGGATTTTTCTGCTACAGATAACAGGTCTTCCGTTATCTGTCCTTCTCACATGCTCTCAGCATGAACTATCGGGAAATTACTTTACCATCTATTTCCTTGACATATGTGTGTGAAGATGTATGTTCAACCCTTCCCCCGCTCTCTCTCTCTTATCATCATATCATTTTCACTACTTTTTCATCTTTCTTCTTTCTTTTTCTTCTTTCTCTTGTCCCTCTTCTTGCTGTTGTAATTGTTTATAATAACATCATTTTCTTGTAATTATAACTAGTATATTTATTTACTCCTAGGGTAGTGGGAAATATTTCTACTTCCATATTCCCTGTGTCAGAGGGGTTGGAGACCGCCCCAAACCCCGCCCCTCACATCTTGTATTGAAAGTCTAAAAGACATAAGAAGGAGCCAAGCGAGGAGTACTCTCTCTCTCTCTCTCTCTCTCTCTCTCTCTCTCTCTCTCTCTCTCTCTCTCTCTCTCTCTCTCTCTCTCCATATATGTATATATATATATTTTTTTTTTTTTTTTTTTTTTTTTTCCAAAAGAAGGAACAGAGAAGAGGGCCAGGTGAGGATATTCCCTCAAAGGCCCAGTCCTCTGTTCTTAACGCTACCTCGCTATCGCGGGAAATGGCGAATAGTATAAAAAAAAAAAAAAAAAAATATATATATATATATATATATATATATATATATATATATATATATATATACATATATGATTTACTTGTTTAAACAATAAAGCAAACACTTGACCCACACATATCCTTTACCACTTCTGAAACCACACTGCTCTTCACCAATCTGGTGCTCTGTACATGCCTTCACCCTCTCAATCACTCGACCTTGATAATATAATATCATCATCCAAATATACCCAGTGTACGTCTAGAGCTTGATCTACATAACCCGTCTCTGATCACCTGTTGCTCCTTAGCAACACTACCATCCTGGCCACGCTTGATCCACTGTGGGTCAGGCTTAATGAAATGACTTTCTTCAACACACACACACACACACACACACACACACACACACACACACGAACACGCGCGCGCGCGCGCGCGCGCGCGCACACACACACCATGGTGTAGTGGGTACCGTCACCCATCACGAGTCTGCACGGGCCAACCTTGGATTTGTGCCCACATGGGTTCGAAACTTGGGCCTGTCACTTAGTCCACACCCAACCTAGGTGTTCATCATCTCCTCAGGGGCGGTCGATACATGGGTGCCTGGCTTACGATAGAACGTGCAGGTGTGTGTGTGTGTGTGTGTGTGTGCGTGTGTGTGTGTGTGTGTGTGTGTGTGTGTGTGTGTACACATAAGGCTAAAGACTTGGTTACATACATACACTAGAGTAAGAGACGGGGGCAACACGAGTGTAACACTCTCATCTCCCCCATAACACACAGAAGGCAATCACACACACACACACACACACACACACACACACACACACACACACACACAGATTGCCTCTGTCTCCTCTTCAACACGAGCAATTGCATCCACCCGTCGCTAAAGCAATCCGCTGCTCATCTCTCTCCCTGCCTCTGACCAGATCAATCATCCTCTCTCTCTCTCTCTCTCTCTCTCTCTCTCTCTCTCTCTCTCTCTCTCTCTCTCTCTCTCTCTCTCCCATCACCCACCAGGTCCCATCGCCCACCAATTTCGGACACTTCCCCGAAATCCATTCGTTCCGTTCGCTTGCATATCATCCGTGCCCCCATTTTCTGCGGGTCGTTCGTGGATGTGAAGTGTTCTCGCGTCATCTTCGATATTTCCAGTGGCGTCTGGTGGAGGATATAGCAATGCCTCGTTGTCTTACTTAAGCACGTGATGGTAGCGTCTAAGTTTTATCTTATAATCATCTCGGATGAATGTGTTCTATTTCATTTATCTTTGGACGTTTCATTATTAACGTTCGGGAACTTTATTGCCATGTTGAATATTTCATATATATATATATATATATATATATATATATATATATATATATATATATATATATATATATATATATATTTTTTTTTTTTTTGTACATATTCGCCATTTAACGCGTTAGCGAGGTAGCGTTAAGAACAGAGGACTGGGCCTTTTTTTGGAATATCCTCACCTGGCCCCCTCTGTTCCTTCTTTTGGAAAATTAAAAAAAAAAAAAAAAAGAGAGGGGAGGATTTCCAGCCCCCAGCTCCCGCTCCTTTTAGTCGCCTTCTACGACAAGCAGGGAATACGTGGGAAGTATTCTTTCTCCCCTATCCCCAGGGATACACATACACACACACACACACACACACACACGCACACACACTCTCAAGCGCGCAAGCGCGTACATACATAGATACATCGTCTAATGTTGAGTTGGTCTCCAATAACAAATGGTAGAAGTAAATTCCTGGAATTTCTGTATATGAGTGAGCAGTGTATTGGGTGAATTGTGATGCGAGAGGTGGACAGAATGCTTTTCATTCAGCAAGGACTTGCATAATTATTCAGAAATTAGAATAAGTAATGAGATGCCAAAGCTCTCCATGTTCACACGGTCATATTGAATTCCCAAATACGTAATTCACAGTTTTACGAAATCATTTCGAGATTTGTGAAATCTGGCCGTTGCCAGGTGTGTGTGTGTGTGTGTGTGTGTGTGTGTGTGTGTGTGTGTGTGTATGTGTATGTGTGTATGTATGTGTGTGTATGTTTGTGTGTGTATGTTTGTGTGTGTGGGGGGATAGATAGATGGATAGATAGATAGATAGATAGATAGATAGATAAATGAACAGAGATAGATGAATAGATAGAGATGATAGATAAATGAAGAGAGAGAGAGAGAGAGAGAGAGAGAGAGAGAGAGAGAGAGAGAGAGAGAGAGAGAGAGTCTTTCTCATCAGGAATATTGAATTATACCTTCAGTTTTAGCTGTGATAAACCGGTGCGCTGGGTTGGTGGAGTTCCCCCACAGCCAATATTGGCCCAGAAATTTCAGCAGTTCGCTTTATTTAGTGACGGAGCCAGAGCTTTGTAGTCGTAACTGATCTAACAACAAAGGATTTGTTAGACCACCATTGGACAAGTGAATATCTCTCTATCTTTCTACTTTACATATATATATATATATATATATATATATATATATATATATATATATATATATATATATATATATATATATATATATATACAGCAACTAAGAGGTGTAAGAGCGGGGGGGGGGGGGTTGGAATCCCTCCCTTCTTCCTGTATTTCAGTTTCTAAAAGATGGAACAGGAGAAGGAGCCAAGTACGATGTGCTCATCCTCCTCGGACATTTAGGCTGGTGCGTCTGAATTTGTGTTGATATACCATAGATGATAAGAGAGATAGTTAGTATGCTTGAGGAAAGAAACCCGGATGTTCTGGCTCTGAGTGAAAGAATGTTCAATGGCAATGCGAAAGATCGGATAAGGAATGTCTCAGGAGTAAAGTAAGGGGTTGGTGCGTGAGTAAAAGATAAGGAAGGGGTAGAACTACTGCTGATATAAGAGATGTGGGGGTGTGTGAAATATTGTATGAAAGTGAGGTTCAGACTGGTATGGGTAAAAGATCGTGAGAGGAAAGTGTTTTGGGAACAGCTTTGTGAGTGTGTCAGCAGATTTGATGCAAGAGACCAGGTATTAACGATGGGTGATCTAAAGGCGAAGGTGAGTAATGCGACAGTTGATGGTATAATTACTGAGCATTGGGGTATTCAGTATCAAGCATGGAAATAGCAAACAGCTTTTGGAGTTGTGTGATGAAAAAAGGTGTAGCGACTGGGAATACCTGGTTTAGTGATACGCACATGTGTTGAAATGAGAGTAGAAAAGATGGTCGTCGGGAATTATTTGATTACAAACTAACTGACGGACGTGCAAAAAAAGAAAGGCCATGGTTTTTTAATTTGTCTGTGGATGGGGTGGTGAGGGAGGTAATGCCAGTCTTGAAGAGAAGGGCGAGTGGCAGTGTGTAGGGGTTGAGGGGGGAGCCTGGGAACTCGATCCGTTGTTGTCTGATGACATAGAGGTGGGGACAGATTCGAATAAGAGACTGCTGAAGTATGAGACTGAGTCTGGAAATATGTGTAAAAGGAGGAAGTGAAGAGTGAATATCAATAAAGGCAAAGTTATTAGATTAAGTAGGATGGAGGGATAGGTTTAACTGGGGTATGAGTCTGAATGGAGACAATTTGGAGGTAGTGAAGTTTTTTAAGATACCTGGAAGTGGATACGACAGCAAATAGAACCATGGGAGTGGAAGTGAGTCCTAGGATGGGTAAGGGGAACACTAAAGGATATGTCGAGAGGGAGGTCGTTCTCTGGGAGGGAGAAGATGGATATGTTTGAAGGTATAGTGATGCCAACAATGATGAATGGCTGCAAGTCATGGGCTATAGATGAGGGTGTGTGGAAGAGGGTGGATATGTTGGAAATGAGATGTTTGAGGACAATATGTGGTGTAAAGTCGTTTGATCAAGTAATAAAACGGTAACAAAGAGATGTGGTAATAAGAAGTGTGGTTGAGAGAGCTGCAGAGAGTGTACTGAAATGGTTTGAACATATGGAGAGAATGAGTGAGGAAAGGTTGAGAAAGAGGATTTATGTATCAGAAGTGGAGAGGACAAGAAGAAGGAGACCAAATTACAGATGGAAGGATGATCTGGATCTTAGCATGCAGGAGGGTGAAAGCATGCGTAGGATAGAGTGAACTGGAACGATGTGGCATACAGGTGTCGACGTGCTGTCAATGGGTTGAACCAGGGTATGTTAAATGTACGGGGTAAACCATGGAAAGGTTTGTGGGGCCTGGATGTGGACAGGGAGCTGTGGTTTCCATGCATTGCACCATGGCAGCTAGAGAATGGATGTGAATGGTTCGGCCTTTCTTCATCTGTTCCTGACGCTACCTTGCTAAAGTGGGACAAATATGAATATATATATATATATACAGAGAGAGAGAGAGAGAGAGAGAGAGAGAGAGAGAGAGAGAGAGAGAGAGAGAGAATTCTAAATGTACCTCTGAAATACACTCAATGTATTAACAATAGGTCATCGAGCCCCCAATATCATGACAAAAATCCCTATACAATGAACTGGTAAATTGCGAAGAAACTGATCGTATTCCTTTTTATATAGTATTTCCCCACCTCTTTTTTCTCCAGTAGGAATGAACGTTATTTATCATACACTTTCTTCATCATGGAATTCATGTCCCACAGAAAAAAAAAAGAAAAAACCTTGTAGCTTTACAATTTAGGATTGTCTTTTTTTTTTTTTTTTGTTTTCCTCCCTTTGAACTCACGACCAATTGATTTTCGATCGTTGGGAAATCAACTGATGATGATGATGATGATGTGTGTGTGTGTGTGTGTGTGTGTGTGTGTGTGTCTGTGTGAGTGTGTGTGTATCTGTGTGTGTGTGTGTGTGTGTGTGTGTGTCTGTGTGTCTGTGTGAGTGTGTGTGTGTGTGTGTGTGTGTGTGTGTGTGTGTGTGTCTCCGGACATTCATCCCGTAGATAGTAGCGTCTTCTGTCTGTGTTGGTGAATTTGATATGACGAAAGGATAGAGCACAGAGGATAGGAGGGACGACCTGAATTCGGAGGTTGAATAGGGGAGAATAGGGAGGTTGAATAGGGGAGAATAGGCAGGTTGAATAGGGGAGAAGAAAGAGGGTGAATAGACGAGAATGTGCATGACAGCAATGGGGTAGAATGGGTGGTTTAGAAGCGTGGGTGGAAGGGGTTAATATATATATATATATACATATATATATGTATATATATATATATATATATATATATATATATATATATATATATATATATATATATATATATATATATAGACTTCTGTTCATGATTGGAGCCCCCAATCATATATACTATATATATATATATATATATATATATATATATATATATATATATATATATATATATATATATATATATATATAGACTTCTGTTCATGATTGGAGCCTCCAATCATATATACTATATATATATATATATATATATATATATATATATATATATATATATATATATATTATCATTATTATTTATTATTTTGCTTTGTCGCTGTCTCCCGCGTTTGCGAGGTAGCGCAAGGAAACAGACGAAAGAAATGGCCCAACCCACCCCCATACACATGTATATACATACACGTCCCCACACGCAAATGTACATACCCATACATCTCAATGTACACATATATATACACACACACAGACATATACATATATATACATGCACACAATTCACTCTGTCTGCCTTTATTCATTCCCATCGCCATACATATATATATATATATATATATATATATATATATATATATATATATATATATATATATACATAACCGGCATCAATAGTGACTAGTTTGCTTAAATAGATTCACCCCCCCCCCCTTTTTGTTTTTAGCAGCATCGATAACTATGGTCTTATAGTTGGATGAGTTATTATAATGATAATACAAGACAACCTCTGGTTTTATTCAGTTGATTATCAAGCGTAAATGGAAAGCATGTTTTGCCTCAAAACTATACTTCTCACTCGTGTTCCTTAACAACTTCATTACATTTTCATTCTCACTATACTCCTTTATCTGCTCATGTTTTCCCACAATTATGACATACATTTCTTTTATTTTTTCTTTCTGCCGAAGTGGGATAAATGGTCAAAAAGTTCATCTTCACTACAGTCTGGTCCTTACTGTATTTTTTGTATAAGTGGAATACGAGATCAAAAATATTATCTTCTACAATCTGATCTTTTCTGTATTCATGCCTGATAAGATATCAAAAAAGGTTATCATCACTACAATCTTTACTGTATCTTTTGCCTAAGTGGGATGAGATCTTAAAGTGTATCTTCACTACAATCTTTACTGTATCTTTTGCCTAAGTGGGATGAGATCTTAAAGTGTATCTTCACTACAATCTTTACTGTATCTCTTGCCTAAGTGGGATGAGATCTTAAAGTGTATCTTCACTACAATCTTTACTGTATCTTTTGCCTAAGTGGGATGAGATCTTAAAGTGTATCTTCACCACAGTCTGATCTTTACTGTATTTTTTGCCTAAGTGGGATGAGATCGTAAAGTGTATCTTCACTACAATCTGATCTTTACTGTATTTTTTGCCTAAGTGGGATGAGATCATAAAGTGTATCTTCACGACACTCTGATCTTTTACTGTATTTTTTGGCTAAGCGGGATGAGATCGTAAAGTGTATCTTCACTACAATCTGATCTTTACTGTATTTTTTGCCTAATACATTTTTGCATAAGTGGGATGAGATCATAAAGTGTATCTTCACTACAGTCTGATCTTTTACTGTATTTTTTGCCTATGCGGGATGAGATCGTAAAGTGTATCTTCACTACAATCTGATCTTTACTGTATTTTTTGCCTAAGTGGGATAAGAGACGAAAACGTTTATCTTCACTACAGGTTCTCATCACAAAAGTATAACTCCACTACGCCGTCGTATTCCCTAACAACCTCCTGACATTATGGTTTTTTACAACTCGTTGAACTACACATCTCTTCCCTTGACACTGCATATCATTGTCCAATTGTTCACCTCTGTTATATATTCTGTCTGATAGGTCAAGGTTATCTTCACTACAACATTATCCTCACTACTCTTTCGTATAAGCTAACAACTTTATTACAATCTCATTTCCACTAGGTTATGCTTATCTGAACATCCATAGCACCATATATACGTGTTGTTTTTTTTTTACCTTAATTTTTTCTATATAAGTGGGAAATATCTGGTCAAAATAATCATTTGAAAAATGTTATGTTTGGCATCTCATGTCAACTATATTTTTTTTGGCTAAGTGGGATATAGGGTGTTGTAGGTGAGTAGTGCGATGCACATATCAAAAATCGATAATGTCCTTCGTGTGTGACATTCTCCCCTTCTGGATACTCCAGTTGGTTTCTTGGTCAATAATTGTGCTGGACTGTGGATGCCTGATCTACACTGGAATAGAACTCATTCCATCTGGAAGTCTATTTGGTAAGACACTCACTCAGCAGGACCAGGATGAAGCATTCGTGTCAATGTGGGTGTGTGGTTTCCTGGTAGTAACCCCCGCGGTGGTGTACGTGGCAGGAATATTCTCACGGAAAACAGCATATACCATCCTCACCTTCTGGTACGGATACGCAATCACTTACGGCGACAACACCGCATCCAGGTTGATCTCGGTCCTGTATTACATGCAAGCCCAGTGGCCTCTTGAGGAGATAGGGGTAGTTGAGAGGAGAGAGTTTGAATGGTGTGAAGAGGAACTGTCCAGCAGAGCATACTGGTGGTGGTTTGCTCGGGTGACAATGAGGAGCTTCTCTTGCTTCTGGTGGGCTGAAGCATGGCGAGTATCAAGGATGGCATCACAGGTGAGCGTCGTGGCTGACGACGTCAGCGTCGTGCACGATAATGGCAGACATGTGCGTGACCTCAGAAGAGATGTATATATTGATATGGATGTGGCAATGGACCTCAAGATGAGTGACATTGTGGGGGAAGTGAAGGGCCAGGTAATCTTGCCACAGGTTGAAAGGGGAGAGTTTGTGGTAATACCTTTGGATGATGAGGAAGTTGAGGACGGAGGTGGACAGGGAGAAGGAAAAGGTGATGGTCAGAAGCGTCGTAGGGCAAGAGCACCACATCTGAAATGGTTTATCCGAGTTTTGCGTCTGCGGCGTATTAAGAAAACTCTCCACAACAGGGTGGCAAACCTGGTGGAGTTCGCCCGCTCCCTCCGCCACTCTCACCTTATGAAGAGGTTCAGATATTGAGGAAGAACCTGGGGTATTATTATTGTTATTATTATTATTATTATTTTTTTTTAATTATCATTATATTTCATTTTTTTGTTATCATTATTATTATCATTATTATTATTATTATTATTTATTATTATTATTATTTTTATTATCATCATTATTTTCATTATTATTATTATCATTTTATTTAAAAAAAAAAAAAAAGAAATATATATATCATACTATTCGTCATTTCTCGCACTTGCGAGTTAACTGATCGAAACAGGTTTAACATGGTCAAAACATGTTTGACATGGTTCAAACAAATTTAACATGATCAAAATAAGTTTAACATGATCAATATAAGTTTAACATGATCAAAATAAGTTTAACATGATCAAAAACAAGTTTAACATGGTCATAATAAAGTTTGACATGATTATAACAAGTTTAACTGATGAAAACAAGTCTAACATGATTGACAAATTTAACTGATTAAAACAAGTTTAACGTGATCGAAACAAGTTTAACATTATGGAAATAAGTTTAACATGAGTGAAACAAGTTTAACATGATTGAAACAAGCTTAACATAATCAAAACAAGTTTAACATGATCAAAAACAAGTTCAACATGATTGAAAACAAGTTTAACTACGAAAACAAGTTTAAATTGTTCAGAAGTCAAACATGTACCAAAACAAGTTTAACATGAATGAAACAACTTTGACATGATCAGTACAAGTTTAACATGATTAAAGCCAAGTTTAACATGATTGAAAACAAGTTTAACATAATTAAAGCCAAGTTTGACATGATTGAAAACAAGTTTAACATGATTAAGGACAAGTTTAACATGATTAAAACAAGTTTAACATGATTAAAGACAAGTTTAACGATTAAAAACAAGTTTAACATGATTAAAGACAAGCTTAACATGATTGAAAACAAGTTTAACATGATTAGAGACACGTTTAACATGATTGAAAACAAGTTTAACATGATTAAAGACAAGTTTAACATGATTGAAAACAAGTTTAACATGATAAAAAAAAAACCGAGTTTACTCTTCACAGTTCTCAAGAATGGAGGGAAAATAATATATGGTCAGTTGATATGAAAAGATATTGTCCTATACATTTGTAAGAAAGAAACAATCTATTGGTTATGTGTTGAGTCCTACATGTACAAAATCCAATTTAGACAAATCTAGTTTTTCTTTCTTACAGTGATTTGCCATATGTTTGTCACCTCATTGAAATAATACGATTATATACTTCAAGTTATCGTAACACGGTTATCTCGTTCAAATAACACGATTATCTGATTCAAATGACACGATTGTTATCTGATTTAGATAGCACGATTATCTAAGTCAGATAACACGATTATCTAATTCAGACAACACAGTTATCTAATTCAGGTAACACAATTATCTAATTCATATAACACAATTATCTAATTCAGATAACACGAGTGTCTAATTCAAATAACACGATTATCTAATTCAAGTAACACAATTTCTAATTCAGATGACACGATTATCTAATTCAAATGACACGATCATCTAATTCAGATAACACGATTATTCGATTGATCTATTTCCATTTTCTATTTTAGGTCACTCGTGCATTCTTGAACTGTTCGGGAAACTGAACAGAAAGAGAGTAGAAGAGACTGTATTGATATCCAGCTGGTGAGGGGTCGTCTTCCTCTTCCTCCTCCTCCTGCTCCTCCTCCTGCTCCTCCTCCTCCTCCACTGCAGAATGTCCCCCCCGGCATCGCCCACTTGTTGCCCCTCCT
Source organism: Panulirus ornatus (assembly GCF_036320965.1). Taxonomy (NCBI): domain Eukaryota; kingdom Metazoa; phylum Arthropoda; class Malacostraca; order Decapoda; family Palinuridae; genus Panulirus; species Panulirus ornatus. The sequence goes on along the minus strand of NC_092226.1, from coordinate 10,015,267 downwards.
CGCCACTGTGTAATAGGACAGGGAGTCGAACCCGCGATATTGCGTTTCGCTCTGATTCTTCAGATGTGACGCGGGTCCTCTATCTATCTTGGCGAACTGGTATATCAAATAGACAGTGTTGTTGGCCACAACAGGAGCCGACTTGAACCTTTCGATTTGGCGAATACACATAAACACACACACACACACACACACACACACACACACACACACACACACACACATCGTTTTCTCTTCTGTGTATCTGGTGAATAATGTCTTTGGAGAATGTCAGGGTTCGATCCCCAGGGAAGAAAAAAAAAGCCATCGTTTCAGTGATATATATATATATATATATATATATATATATATATATATATATATATATATATATATATATATATATATATATATATATTCATACTTGATCGCCGTTTCCAACGTAAGTGAGGTAGCGCCAGGGAACAGACGAAGACACGGCTGAATAAAAGAGTAAGCAAACGGGAGAGAGGTTAGGTACTGAGGTAAGCAAGACGGAGGGACAAACCATATCACAGCCTCAAGAGGCACGGTAACCTCACCACGGGGGAGGAAACTCTCTCTCTTCACGGCGTTTTCCGCCAAACTTCTCCGGCGCGTTCGAAGTTGCCCCTTCCGCAACTCGGGAAAAATTTTCGAGAGGAAAATCAAATTCTCTCTCTCTCTCTCTCTCTCTCTCTCTCTCTCTCTCTCTCTCTCTCTCTCTCTCTCTCTCTCTCTCTCTCTCTCTCTCACGGTCAAGGAGGATACCGTCTTGAAAAGAGCTGCGGATAGGTGCTCTCTCTCTCTCTCTCTCTCTCTCTCTCTCTCTCTCTCTCTCTCTCTCTCTCTCTCTCTATGGTAAGCAGGTGGTGGTAAGCAGGCAAACGACCAAGGGAAGGTGTATCACCGGGCACTATCTAGCTTGGGCGTCGGGACGGGGTTAGCGATGAGTGCACAGTCTAGTCGAAAAGAACTTCTCAAAGGAGTCCACATTTCCCTACAACTGCATGTAACGCAGCCTTGGCCCTGCAGGAACCGTATAGAATCCTAAATAACACCGGGACCCTTTCATAGAAATTGCTCCTGGGCCCTTAGAGGTAAATGAAAAATGTATATGAATTTGTATAGAAAACACTTAATCTCTTTCCTGTTTCATTGTGATAGAAAACACTTAATCTCTTTCCTGTTTCATTGTGATAACATCAGGCGCTAATTAACAATGATCTCATTAGCATACAACCAGTCTCTCATTAGCATACAACCAGTTTCTCTTTAGCATACAACTAGTCTCTCATTAGCATACAACCAGTTTCTCATTAGCATACAACCAGTCTCTCATTAGCATACATCCGGTCTCCCATTAGCATACAACCAGTCTCTCATTAGCATACATCCAGTCCCTCATTAGCATACAACCAGTCTCACTAGCATACAACCTGTCTCATTAGCATACATCCAGTCTCTCATTAGCATACATCCAGTCTCTCTATCATGTATGAATGTAACGAAACAAATGCCAAACATATATATCCAAGCCACACAGACATTTCCATGACTCATTGTGACCGCTTCGTACGTCTTAGTTCATTTCAATGTCAACACGTCTCCCCCTCCCCATATATCACACCGACCCAGACCTTTCTATCACACTCATGTCCCTTGCCTTCCTAAATGTTCAGGCCGCAAAACCCTTAATCCCTCCTTCACTTCATCGTTTCATCACTGTCTCCTCTTTTCCCTTTCTCCATCCTGATCCGACACCTAGGTCCAATTCATCAGTTCTCCTCACTCATTATCTCCACGCATCAAAACTATTTCCACAGAGCCTGGTCTGGCTTCTCAATAAGACTAAACTCACCACCACACTTCTCTCTAACACTGTCTTGTCTTTCACACGCCTCACACCACATATTAGTCCTAGGCATTCCTTATCCAGCGTACCTCTCTTTCCCTCCTTTACAACCAGCGCCCAAAGACTTGAATCCAGGCAACCCTGCCCAGATTATGAAGCAATCAGACATACCCACTATTGCCCTGACAGACGATGGCTAAACCTTTCCTCCCCCATGCTTCCCAACGCACCTCGTCTCCTCAACTCCTCACATCTTCTCCCCTGGTTCCATCCGCTGCCATATCCATTCCGACGTACCGAAAGCACTCCACTTCCTCCAGGTCTTCCCCCACTGAGAACACCCCTCGCATTCAGACCAATGTTGTCCCGTTCTCTTCCGTCTTCTTTTCATCGTTGTGGTAGCAGACCGCGGGAGTAGAGAGTAAACACTGAGCGAACACAGTCGAGGAAATGAATAACCCTCTTAGAAGCTGACTGCAAAACAGACGCCAATAACACTTACATATCTTTCAAATATCATCGAAAATGAGATAGATTTGGAGAAATGTTTTGAGTTTTGAGATGGAACGCATATCAATGATCGTGTGTATATATATATATATTGGCAGTAATATAGACTCGAGAGTACAATTTGGAGCGATATTTTTCATTCTAAGATGGTAGATATTATATTGTGGAGGACTTGATGATTTAGGAAAGTGTCGGGAGGTAAATGTCTGTATAGCATTACGACGAGACAGCAACAGATCCTATCCATAACCTCATCTGCCGCCCATTAGCAACTTAGATATACGTCAGTTCCAATGTCATATGAAGGAACACGGGAATGTTATGGTAGCATTTGTACTCACTTGCTTGGAGTTTTGTTCGCTGAGTGTGTTTGCCACCTCATGAGTTTACATGGGAAAGACAGACAACAGGAGGGCAGGTTGGCCCACGACTGGGTTGTCTGGTAAGTGTATCGTCTTGCTCCCTACTGCATGCACCTTCTGCGGTAAGAAGGGAGATATAACAATGTTGTTGGTATATCTCGACTATAAGATTAAAAAAGTTAGGGCTGATTTCTGCCCTTAGACAGGGAAGTAAGCACGGTTTTTGTGGGTTCTGTTGATTTAAACTCGTGTTTCACCTACTTTTGCCTTCGTATGTACACTGTTCAACATTGTCTTCCCTGTTCATCATAGACCACCCTGTTCATCATACACCACCCTGTTCATCATAGACAACCCTGTTCATTCATTCGATTATCTATAAGACAGATCTAATGCTGCTCCTAATCACGCTCCCTCGTTTTAGAATATATTTACTTAGTATCAGTGATTCATTGTTAAGTGGTTCTTTCAAATCCATAAGTTATTGTATACCTGTAGGGCCCCTGATGTAGATCACACACACACACAAGTATGAATATGTGTGTATATGGGTGGGTTGGGTCAGTCTTTCGTCTGTTTCCTTGCGCTACCTCGCAAACGCGGGAGACAGCGACAAAGTATAAAGAATTTATATATAGATGATATATATATATATATATATATATATATATATATATATATATATATATATATATATATATATATGTATACATTGATTGATTAATTCACTGCTGATCATCACTTACATCTGACACACATTTTGATTACTTATGATTTCACTGTTGGATAACTGATTCACAGTGAAGGTTAGATTACTGGAGTGCAGTTGAATTCCGTAACCTATCCCCAACATTGACTGATTAACACGGGATGAACGAGATACGAGGTAAAAAAGAGAGCGAGAGAGAGAGCTAGAGCTAGAGCTAGAGAGAGAGAGAGAGAGAGAGAGAGAGAGAGAGAGAGAGAGAGAGAGAGAAGAATGCTGGCTATTGCCTTTTAACGTAATAAATCCTGTGCTACACCGAGGCTTAACTGTACAGAGGTACTTACATGGATTAGATGTAAGTCCACAACTTCATCTCAACTATTACCTTGAGATTCATTTCCTTGATCCCTTCATTTCCTTAATTCCTTCATTTCCTAGATTCCTTCATCTCTCTCTTACTGCTTTCGCAGAGGCTGTTTTCCCCCTTTTTCTGTTCCTGCTACCACTCGCATCCATCTATATTTTCACAGTCAATTTGCCTCTCCTTCTTCTTCTTCTTCTTCTTCTTCTTCATCTACTTCTTCTTCCTTTCAGCTCTCACGTCTGCCTCTATCTTGGCCAGGATCATCATGATTCATTCATATATGTCCCGACCGTCGATAAGATAGATTCATTAGATTAATTGATGGAATACCTTATAATCGCTGTTTCCCGCGTCAGAGAGGTAGCGCCAGGAAACAGAGATGAGCAAAGATGAGCCCTCATGTGGGTCACGTCTTCGTCGGGAAAATGATAATGTAGGAGCCAATCAGTATATAGCCAGTATAGTATATATATAGCCAGTATAGTATATATAGCTAGTATAGTATATATAGCCAGTATAATATATATATAACCAGTATAGTATATATAGCCAGTATAGTATATATAACAAGTATAGTATATATAACCAGTATAATATATATATCCAGTATAGTATATATAGCCAGTACAGTATATATAACCAGTATAGTACATATACCCAGTATAGTATATATAGCCAGTATAGTGTATATATAACCAGTATAGTATATATAACCAGTATAGTATATATAGCCAGTATAGTACATATAACCAGTATAGGTTATATAACCAGTATAGTATATATAGCCAGTATATATACCCAGTATATACCCAGTATAGTATATATAGTATATATAACTAGTATAGTATATATATGGACAGCTGGAGTGCGAATCCTAGTCATATATGGAGTGTTGACATCTGGCAACAGATGTGACCCATCGTCTGTCATAAACTCACTACAATGGTCGGATCATATTATGGTGTTTACAAATCTTGCCAACATCAAAGGTAACCAGGTTATACAAAGCATCGCCAATGTCCATGTTTAATAAGTGTATGCTTGAGAGGAGAATAATCTGTGATAATCACCTGTGTTGATAGAATAATGACATGCTCTAATTGAAGGGGGTCGCTCGTGTAGTTAATGTAATGATCATTAGATCTAACACGTATATAATAAACAAGACACCGTAATCATCTCCTGTCCTTACATTCTAATTGTGTTCTTTAAGTCTGGCAGTAAAGTCGTTACCAGTTCTTTCCTGTGTAAAACACTTTACAACCTTGTGCAAGTTACTTTGAAAATACATCCAACTGAATTGTACTGTGAGTTCTTGATTAAGATTTTCTCAATAATGTACCTGAGGGGTATATTCACATCTGAGGCTTTGAGTTGATGGGGAACAGTTTAAAAAAAACTTATCACCTAAGGCAACACTGAAATGTTGTTGTTTTTTTGGCATCAGGAAATAGCTTAGAGTTACCTCCATAAATCGACTCCCTCGCTTGATTGAGAAACATTACAATGAAAGATCTATGGTCTATGACCTTAGTTCGGTATGACACATATTCTCACACCTCCTCATTCCTGAATTCAGAACTGCAGGCAGATACTTAAAGGCCAGTGGAAATACAGAGCGTTTGACTCTTATCATGTTGTACAGAATCATTATTATTAAATACAGGAACAAACACTGGTGGGTTTTCTGTAAATAGTGAACTCATGTTGCCTCTCCGGTGACGCATGTAATCTAGACTCGACAATATATATAGTCAGTTTCAAACGTCACATGCAATTAGCAAATGTTTGTTTCAAATGCTGTGTTTACTGAACTGATAAAACCATGGGTTAAAGATTGTTAATTTGAGTATAATGTTGGAGTTTATGCTCAGAAGTGCACAGTAATTTGAATGTAATGTTGGAGTTTATGCTCAGAAGTGCACAGTAATTTGAATGTAATGTAGGAGTTTATGCCCAGAAGTGCACAGTAATTTGAATGTAATGTAGGAGTTTATGCTCAGAAGTGCACTGTAATTTGAATTATGGTGGAAGATATCAATACTCACTTTACAGTATACCAGTGTTGAAGTATTCTTTATATGTATGTTTTTTTTTTTAAGACAAAATGGTAAAGGAATATACTTCCCATTGATATGGTCTGGTTCAGATATGTGGATGGTATACTCTGGCCATCTAGCGAGAATCACGAAGCATGTCTCCTATTGTCTAATGATACAGTAACTTCCATCATAATTAGTGTGTGATTAGACGGTAGATTGGATGTTGCCGTTCTTACATTGCTTGTTTCACAGGGTAGGCAAGACTGTCTTAAGTTCAGCTTTGATGGAGGTGAAATCCAGACATTTAAAACAAAACACACACACACACCGATGTTTGTTAATGTATTCATTGTCATTCTGCATTAAACATAAAGTATTATTGGTGTTATGGTCGTATGTACTTTACGCATTATCGGACCTGATATTCGCTGACGAGTAGTTTGAGAATATCTGTGATATTGGATTAACCTTACAGCATCCTGCGTGAATCATTCACTGACAGATCTCTTGATCAAACGAAGAACGTAATTAAGAGGGATACCCTTTCGCCAACCCAGGAGGCAATGATCATTTATCTTTCCCTTTTAGTAGTGAATTTACTCCAGTCCCCCATCAACCCCAAAAGCATTGAATGTTACTGTAGTCTTCAGCAATAACAGTATTGTTCAGAATACCTTAAACGAGAACTCACATCACAATTTGATTGGCTGTATTTTACAAAATACATTGCAATGAATATGTTTTGCATAGGACAGACTGGTAAAAGATCCTTCTTCTAAGACTTAAGCAATACAAATATGGTGTGAAGACAATGGGAGAGAGGATTCCAATGCCTTGTTTGCACGTGTTAGAAATGATACCCATTGTAATGTCCCGTAATTCTTTTATCATAAGAGATACTATTGAATCTTCTTTTACCAAGCATTCAGATACTTTAAACAGGAATATCTGTGATGGATTGTGTGAGTGAGGAGTATTGTTAGAATAGGCAAGATCTGTATAAACAGCTGAATATGTTTTGACCGTGTGACGAGATTATAACAGATGAAGGGTCTAACTCTCTTTTGATATACACCAACACCCAGTGTGGGAAGCCACACACACACTCCCACTCTCCTCCTACACTGGTCGTACATTGATTTTCACTTCATTCTCTGTTCACTTTTTTCACCCGAGGATGTGAATTACGCTAAAACGACTGGGATATTTCGTGTTTCATTATACCTCGTGGTTAACAGTGATGCGCGTGGTATGATATATGCATAAAACCACAAGGAAATGAAACACTGGATAAGTTCCCAAGTGCACTTTCGTGTAATGATCACATCGTCAGGGGAGATACAAGAATGAGATAGAAGACGTAGAACACTCAGTTGATATACATACATATGTATATGATATGATACATATATATATATGATAAGATACGAGATATGGTGTTTAATATGATGTATATCATCAATATCAACAGAATACATAGAGATCACTCAAGACCACGACTCCCTGTTGTTTTTTATGGTCCTTGTGGATGACATACCATCCATTGTGTCACGAACTACATTTAAGCTTTTGTGCTCAAAACTCTGACAGCAGGACAATTAAACTTTCTCTCTTATCCCCTGGAGCGATAAAACTCCTCTTCGCTCCTCACATAATTTTGAGTTCAACCCCAGTTTTGCGTATTATTGACTCGATCTTCAGTAATGAGAGGACTGATTTACCTTGGCAAAGAGGAAAACCAACTGGGCGTCCATCACAGATGGTTATATATAAACCTGCTACGTTTCCTTAGTCACCCCGTCCACCGCTGGTCTCGCCCATGTACACCCTTGGCCACCTTCCCAAACACTAATCTCACCCATGTACATCATTGGTTGGTTTCTCAAACCGCTGATCTCACCCATGTACTTCATTGGTTGGCTTCTCAAACCGTTGATTTCACCCATGTACAACCTTGATTGGCCTCTTCACTTGGTTAATTTCTCCATCATTCTCTCACCCATTTACACCGTTGGTCAGCATCTCAACCACTGATCTTACCCATGTACACCATTGTCAGGACTACTAATCTCACCCATGTACACTGTTACACTCTTACCCAGCTTTTCAGCCACTGGTCTCACCCACGTACACCTTTGGCCAGCTTCTCAAACCAGTGATTTCACACATGAACTCCAGTAGCTTCAATAACAGCTGCCCTCCCAAAAAAAGCTAAAAAGAAAGGAAAAGATATACCTCTCCACACACACACACACACACCAACTTCTCGCCGTTGATATACAAACCAACATCTCCGAAGACAACAAAAGTAAGATTTGAAACGGGACGAAAAGTGATTCAGTCAGTCGATCGCTGTTCGAAGCAATGGAACGCGTGTTCGGGACCCATATGAATCAAGTTCCCATCCCTCTCTACCCCCGTAGCTCAAGATGGCAATATCTTAAGTTTCCGAAGAATATTTACGAATTCTTGCAAAGGCTAGATTAACCCACAGACCTCGAAGCACCATGAATACACACGTAAGAACCTCGTAAAGGGTCTTCATCAACCGAAGCATATCTGCTGCTTCGAAAAGAAACAGGGAAAGAGATGGCCCAATGGTTCGGCTCCGGTTCGAGCAAGCAAACACCTGCAGGCTATATAGATGTTAGGGCGGCAATCGAGGTAAGTAGGAAGTTGTTTTCCCCCCCTCTTATAATCCATTGCAGAGCGCTATTTCTCCCCCCCCCCCCCCCCCCCAAAGCCTTAGGGGCGTTTTAAATACTCCGGGGAAGCGAGAGATCCCTGGATATTCAGGGCGTTGGGTCAGTTTGCTAAAGGGTATATGTATGAAAGGAAGAAGATATTATGAGAGGATATATATGGTATCACCCGAATGGTCCGCTGTCGGAACTCATCTCTTGATGTTCTGTACAGTGGCGGAACTCTTACATCCCCCCCCCCCCCCCTCACGGGCGCTTGCTATTCTCCCTAACTGATTCTGACCAAAAAAGAATAAAGGGTATTCATTTTCGCTCGCAGAAGGCGTTGCAATGATCAGAAATGAAGGAAAAGACATCACTGCGAATGAAGGGATGAGTGACAAGCTCTGAAAAGGTTCTCATGTATTATCCAGTAGTTCCTTCACCGAGTGATGAAAGGAGGTTGTGATAAGTAATTAGAACTAACATCAAATGTGATGATGATGATAGATGAATCGTAACGCATCTGTTCATTAATATCCATCTATCTATCTGTCTATCTATCTCTCTATCTATCTGTCTATTCATCTAGTGGAAGTGAGTGCTTTAGGAACCTGGAAGTGGACACGACAGTTGAAGTGAGTTCGTTGGGAGGATGAGGGAGCTAAGGCCTTGGGTGCACAGAGGAGTGTGTGAGGACAAAGATGGATGTGGTTCATGGCACAGTAGACCCGACGGTGTTGTATGGATGTGGACCTTGAGCAGAAGAGGGTTGATGATTGAAAATGAAATACCTAAGGACAATATGTGGTGTGGCGAGGGTTAATCACGTAAAATAGTGTAAAAGTCTAAGTGTAAGTGGGGTCCACACCTCACTGTCATACTGTTACTCTTGACACACAAGCACAGTTTGATTGACAGAGCTGATCACGGTGCGGTCAAATGGTATGGACATACAGAGAGGATGAGTGAAGAAAGACTGACTAAAGAGGATCTATATATCAAAAGTGTAAGGAGTACTGGAGTATGAAACTGCTCACACAAGCCTGGGGGAAACTCACACAGATTATCCTCTCCTCACAAACCGGGAGTAAATAGCGGAGAGAAAATATAAAAGGAGAAAATCTCACCTTTAGTTTCTCTCTCTACAGTGACCCAGAAGTATACTCTTGTTTACCTTCCTTACTCCCCACCTGCTCTCTCTCTCTCTCTCTCTCTCTCTCTCTCTCTCTCTCTCTCTCTCTCTCTCTCTCTCTCTCTCTCTCTCTCTCTCTCTCTCTCACGCCTCGAGCGCTCCGCGCTTAACCTGCCTCAAATGAAATCTTGTCCAAGGTACTCGATGACAGGTACTCTCCCTCCCACTACCTCCCTCCCTCTTCTTGAAATTTTCTACCTCCTCCCTTCTCTCTTTGTCTTCCACATCTTCCCTCCCTCCCTCCCTCCCTCCCTCCCTCCCTCCCTCCCTCCGCCCTCCTCCCTCCTGCCCCCTCCCAAGTACCTCCCTGAATTACGTCTATTATCCTGAAAGCATTTGACACGGTGAAGATCACTTGTGGCCGCCCCCTGAGGGTCCACTGGACGACTCGTGGCAACCTTGTCTCCCTCCTCCAGAAGGCGCAGTGGTGGCGATTGTGGTGGTGGTGGTGGCGATGATTGGTGGTGGTGGTGGGGGAGGGAAATAGGCCTGACTGTGGTGATGACGATGTTGGTGAGTCCCACTCGTAGTGACGATGATAATGGCTGGGTTCGATGCCCAGGACGATGGCTGTGAGTCTCGTTGTTTTGATGGTGGATGGTAGTGGTGAGTTCTAGCTGTGGTGGTGACAGTGACTTGCTGAAAGTGTTGGAGATGAATAGTGTTGGTGAATCCTGGTTGTGGTGGTGATCACGACGTTCCCAAGGGTTCTGGTGGTTAGTGGTTGATGATGGTAGTTGGTTGTGGTAGATTTGTTGATGAACACGGGAACGAAGTTGGTGGTTTTGGTAGCGAGTGGTTGTAATTGTGGTTGTCGTATTGTTAGTGAGTGTTGGTGGTTTAGTGGTGGTGGAGTGGTGGTGGAGTGGTGGAGGATAGTGGTGGTGATGATGAGTTCTGATGGCGTAATGACCTTGCTGATGGTGGCAGGAGGCGGTGTTGTGGTTACTGGCAGCAGTGGTGGTCGTGGTTAACCACAGTGATAAGAAGGAGTGGTTGTTGTGGTGGTGGTGGTGGTACAAGACGATTGTGGTAGTGGTTGTGGCGGTGGTAGGAAACGAGAGTGGTTGTGGTGGTTGTGGTGGTGGTAGGAAACGAGGGTGGTAGTGGTGGTTGTGGTGGTGGTGGTACAAGACGATTGTGGTAGTGGTTGTGGTAGTGGTAGGAAACGTGAGTGGTAGTGGTGGTTGTGGTGGTGGTAGGAAACGAGAGTGGTAGTGGTGGTTGTGGTGGTGGTAGGAAACGTGAGTGGTAGTGGTGGTTGTGGTGGTGGTAGGAAACGTGAGTGGTTGTGGTGGTTGTAGTAGTGGTAGGAAACGTGAGTGGTAGTGGTGGTTGTGGTAGTGGTAGGAAACGTGAGTGGTAGTGGTGGTTGTGGTAGTGGTAGGAAACGAGAGTGGTAGTGGTGGTTGTGGTAGTGGTAGGAAACGAGAGTGGTAGTGGTGGTTGTGGTAGTGGTAGGAAACGTGAGTGGTAGTGGTGGTTGTGGTAGTGGTAGGAAACGTGAGTGGTAGTGGTGGTTGTAGTAGTGGTAGGAAACGTGAGTGGTAGTGGTGGTTGTGGTAGTGGTAGGAAACGTGAGTGGTAGTGGTGGTTGTGGTAGTGGTAGGAAACGTGAGTGGTTGTGGTGGTTGTAGTAGTGGTAGGAAACGTGAGTGGTAGTGGTGGTTGTGGTAGTGGTAGGAAACGTGAGTGGTAGTGGTGGTTGTGGTAGTGGTAGGAAACGTGAGTGGTAGTGGTGGTTGTGGTAGTGGTAGGAAACGTGAGTGGTAGTGGTGGTTGTGGTAGTGGTAGGAAACGTGAGTGGTAGTGGTGGTTGTGGTAGTGGTAGGAAACGTGAGTGGTAGTGGTGGTTGTGGTAGTGGTAGGAAACGTGAGTGGTAGTGGTGGTTGTGGTAGTGGTAGGAAACGTGAGTGGTAGTGGTGGTTGTGGTAGTGGTAGGAAACGTGAGTGGTAGTGGTGGTTGTGGTAGTGGTAGGAAACGTGAGTGGTAGTGGTGGTTGTGGTAGTGGTAGGAAACGTGAGTGGTAGTGGTGGTTGTGGTAGTGGTAGGAAACGTGAGTGGTAGTGGTGGTTGTGGTAGTGGTAGGAAACGTGAGTGGTAGTGGTGGTTGTGGTAGTGGTAGGAAACGTGAGTGGTAGTGGTGGTTGTGGTAGTGGTAGGAAACGTGAGTGGTAGTGGTGGTTGTGGTAGTGGTAGGAAACGTGAGTGGTAGTGGTGGTTGTGGTAGTGGTAGGAAACGTGAGTGGTAGTGGTGGTTGTGGTAGTGGTAGGAAACGTGAGTGGTAGTGGTGGTTGTGGTAGTGGTAGGAAACGTGAGTGGTAGTGGTGGTTGTGGTAGTGGTAGGAAACGTGAGTGGTAGTGGTGGTTGTGGTAGTGGTAGGAAACGTGAGTGGTAGTGGTGGTTGTGGTAGTGGTAGGAAACGTGAGTGGTAGTGGTGGTTGTGGTAGTGGTAGGAAACGTGAGTGGTAGTGGTGGTTGTGGTAGTGGTAGGAAACGTGAGTGGTAGTGGTGGTTGTGGTAGTGGTAGGAAACGTGAGTGGTAGTGGTGGTTGTGGTAGTGGTAGGAAACGTGAGTGGTAGTGGTGGTTGTGGTAGTGGTAGGAAACGTGAGTGGTAGTGGTGGTTGTGGTAGTGGTAGGAAACGTGAGTGGTAGTGGTGGTTGTGGTAGTGGTAGGAAACGTGAGTGGTAGTGGTGGTTGTGGTAGTGGTAGGAAACGTGAGTGGTAGTGGTGGTTGTGGTAGTGGTAGGAAACGTGAGTGGTAGTGGTGGTTGTGGTAGTGGTAGGAAACGTGAGTGGTAGTGGTGGTTGTGGTAGTGGTAGGAAACGTGAGTGGTAGTGGTGGTTGTGGTAGTGGTAGGAAACGAGAGTGGTAGTGGTGGTTGTGGTAGTGGTAGGAAACGTGAGTGGTAGTGGTGGTTGTGGTAGTGGTAGGAAACGTGAGTGGTAGTGGTGGTTGTAGTAGTGGTAGGAAACGTGAGTGGTAGTGGTGGTTGTGGTAGTGGTAGGAAACGTGAGTGGTAGTGGTGGTTGTGGTAGTGGTAGGAAACGTGAGTGGTTGTGGTGGTTGTAGTAGTGGTAGGAAACGTGAGTGGTAGTGGTGGTTGTAGTAGTGGTAGGAAACGTGAGTGGTAGTGGTGGTTGTAGTAGTGGTAGGAAACGTGAGTGGTAGTGGTGGTTGTGGTGGTGGTAGGAAACGTGAGTGGTAGTGGTGGTTGTAGTAGTGGTAGGAAACGTGAGTGGTAGTGGTGGTTGTGTAGTGGTAGGATGGTAGGAAACGTGAGTGGTAGTGGTGGTTGTGGTAGTGGTAGGAAACGTGAGTGGTAGTGGTGGTTGTGGTAGTGGTAGGAAACGTGAGTGGTAGTGGTGGTTGTGGTAGTGGTAGGAAACGTGAGTGGTAGTGGTGGTTGTGGTGGTGGGGAAGTTTAGGTTGACGATGTTAATGGTAACTGCTGACGATAGTTGCTGTGGTGGTCGTGGTGTTGCTGTGGTGATCGTGGTGTTGCTGTGGTGATCGTGGTGTTGCTGTGGTGATCGTGGTGTTGCTGTGGTGATCGTGGTGTTGCTGTGGTGGTCGTGGTGTTGCTGTGGTGATCGTGGTGTTGCTGTGGTGATCGTGGTGTTGCTGTGGTGATCGTGGTGTTGCTGTGGTGATCGTGGTGTTGCTGTGGTGATCGTGGTGTTGCTGTGGTGGTCGTGGTGTTGCTGTGGTGGTCGTGGTGTTGCTGTGGTGATCGTGGTGTTGCTGTGGTGATCGTGGTGTTGCTGTGGTGATCGTGGTGTTGCTGTGGTGATCGTGGTGTTGCTGTGGTGATCGTGGTGTTGCTGTGGTGATCGTGGTGTTGCTGTGGTGGTCGTGGTGTTGCTGTGGTGGTCGTGGTGTTGCTGTGGTGGTCGTGGTGTTGCTGTGGTGATCGTGGTGTTGCTGTGGTGATCGTGGTGTTGCTGTGGTGGTCGTGGTGTTGCTGTGGTGGTCGTGGTGTTGCTGTGGTGATCGTGGTGTTGCTGTGGTGATCGTGGTGTTGCTGTGGTGATCGTGGTGTTGCTGTGGTGATCGTGGTGTTGCTGTGGTGATCGTGGTGTTGCTGTGGTGATCGTGGTGTTGCTGTGGTGATCGTGGTGTTGCTGTGGTGGTCGTGGTGTTGCTGTGGTGGTCGTGGTGTTGCTGTGGTGGTCGTGGTGTTGCTGTGGTGATCGTGGTGTTGCTGTGGTGATCGTGGTGTTGCTGTGGTGGTCGTGGTGTTGCTGTGTTGGTCGTGGTGTTGCTGTGGTGGTCGTGGTGTTGCTGTGGTGGTCGTGGTGTTGCTGTGGTGGTCGTGGTGTTGCTGTGGTGGTCGTGGTGTTGCTGTGGTGATCGTGGTGTTGCTGTGGTGGTCGTGGTGTTGCTGTGGTGATCGTGGTGTTGCTGTGGTGATCGTGGTGTTGCTGTGGTGATCGTGGTGTTGCTGTGGTGATCGTGGTGTTGCTGTGGTGGTCGTGGTGTTGCTGTGGTGGTCGTGGTGTTGCTGTGGTGATCGTGGTGTTGCTGTGGTGATCGTGGTGTTGCTGTGGTGGTCGTGGTGTTGCTGTGGTGATCGTGGTGTTGCTGTGGTGGTCACCGTGGTGTTGCTGTGGTGATCGTGGTGTTGCTGTGGTGGTCGTGGTGTTGCTGTGGTCACCGTGGTGTTGCTGTGGTGATCGTGGTGTTGCTGTGGTGATCGTGGTGTTGCTGTGGTGATCGTGGTGTTGCTGTGGTGATCGTGGTGTTGCTGTGGTGATCGTGGTGTTGCTGTGGTGATCGTGGTGTTGCTGTGGTGATCATGGTGTTGGGTGATCGGTAAGATCGCCGGGGTGAAGGTGACTCAAGCGATGATGAACTGATGACAATTCGATGCTACTCCTCCTCTGTCCTGGGAATACTTGCTGCTTATCTTACACTCAGTAATACACAGAGTTATTGATCAATACGTGGTGGGAGAACTGCCCTTGACCTTCATCCAAGGAAAAAAAAATAAGTTCGTAGGTTTTATGTACAAAGAAAGAATGGGATGAAAGAGTTCTAACTCTACAAGAGGTGTGAGAAATGATGGGCTAAATGAGGATCAGATATGCAGTGAGGGCAAAGGTTTAGAAACCTTTTAAAGCTACGGAACACTTCTTAGTCTCTCTACACACACATCCCCTATCAACTGTACGCGGAATCCACTTTGACAAAACCACTGGTCAAGGGTACACGAGATAAGCAGTGGAGCAGCGAGTAGAGGAAGTGGCTGGTGTCAGACAAGTTTGGGATAATTGACCGAATCTCGCCTGAGTGAGAGGGGAAAAAGTGGTTACTGAATGAGCGATTTTATGAGGTAAAGTGGATAAAGATGAGGATGGGGTCCTCGATACAGTAGGATATTAGCCTTTAGTTTTTCTTTGGCCAGAGGGAATCAATGATGACTGGGGCAGAGGCCCTTGAAATCTGGAACAAATGGCACGACTTTCGTGGAAAAAAAAAAGAAAAAAAACCGAGCAATTTGGGAATGAAAGACACTGATAACCACATGACCCTCACTCACGTACAGGAATCTCTTTTAGTCAATATTCTGATATTTGAAGATTCAGGAGAATATCATCTACTGTAGGACGTGGTTGACAGTTGATCTAGCATTCGAGAGATAGATAGATAGATTGTTGTTTCTCACTGGTTGTCTGAGCTCCGTTCTGTCAACTGGCCTGGGTCTTACGTTCAAGGCTTTCAGAATCATCAGGCTATTGCCTTCACATACCTCGAGACGTCTCTAACAACCCTCCTTCTTCAGGCGTTGTGGATGAGTTCGAAGACCCACTCAAACTCTCACTCGTGTGTGTGTGTGTGTGTGTGTGTGTGTGTGTGTGTGTGCGTGTGTGTGTGTCAGATGGTTTGCATTTAAGCTTTTTGGGAAGATGAGGAACGCGTTTGTCAGGGGAGACAGAGAGATTGTGAGATCAGAAATGAAGGGAGGGGTATACAGGGGCGTTGTCCTTGGGGCGGGGGTGACTAGCGAGTGCATGGTGATGAGGGAGGGCTGGTGAGGATGGGTCTTACTCACATACTATGGTGATCTTGTCGCTGGTGAGTACCTGTGGTGTGATGTCTGAGTATAGGTGAGTATTGTGGGCGGGCTAGTGAGTGCATGGTGATGAGGGAGGGCTGGTGAGGATGGGTCTTACTCACATACTGTGGTAATCTTGTTGCTGGTGGTGAGTACCTGTGGTGTGATGTCTGAGTATGGGTGAGTATTGTGATAGTGAAGTAGTGAGTCAGTTATGGTGAGTACTGATGATCGTGTTGGTCTGGTTAGTGAGTGTTGGGGATGTGATGGTGGATGTGGTGGTGTTGGAGAGAAGTGATGGTAGGTGATGTGGTGGAGAGTACTGTTGGTGATGGGCGTACTGGAGAGTATGTAATATGTTGGCAGCAGAGGTCTTATGGGCTCGGAATAGTGGTAGTGGTGGTGATGGTGGTGGTTTTGTTGGAGCGTACTGATGGTGATGGTGTTGGTGTTGGAGGTGGTTTTGTTGGAGTATACTAATGGTGGTGATCGCAGTGTTGCAGCTAATCCCACTCTACTCTTTCTTCTTAATATATATATATATATATATATATATATATATATATATATATATATATATATATATATATATATAATCACAGTTTCCTTGAACCCAGACTATTTTTCAATATACTGGAAAACATTGAGAATATTAATATTTCTTATAATGACGATCATACCAGTCGTAACGTACAATAACAATGTTAATCAAATCAGCATTAGTAGATCATGAGACTGCTTTCAAGAAAACAGGATCATTATAAATTGCAATTAATCGTTGGGGGGGGTCAACTCTCTCTCTCTCTCTCTCTCTCTCTCTCTCTCTCTCTCTCTCTCTCTCTCTCTCTCTCTCTCTCTCTTTGAACCGCCTAAAGGTTGTTGATATGAAGTGGCACAAACAGATCTCCAGCAGGGAAAAGATAAAGAAAGAGAGTGTCATGTTTAGCACAACAGTGAATATGTTAAGAGGTTGGGAATATATTAAGAGGTTGTGAATATATTAGAAGGTTGTGAATATATTAAGAGGTTGTGAATGTATTAAGAGGTTGACTGTCGTATCTTATAAGACGAAGCAAGCAATCATGCTCTACTACCCACACATACTGTGGGGTATATGAACGTGTTCCACTACCCACACATACTGTGGGGTATATGAACGTGTTCCACTACCCACACATACTGTGGGGTATATGAACGTGTTCCACTACCCACACATACTGTGGGGTATATCAACATGTTCCACTACCCACACATATGGCAGGATATATCACAATGTATTTTAAATGCCATCAAATTCGCCTCTCTCTTCCCGACACTCTACTTATCATCACTTCATAAAGTCTTGCTTGAGTGTGTCCCAATCCTCCCTCCTCATTACTTTACACTGGCTGAGGTGGAATTCCAGCCACCATGAATCAGACAGACGGTCAACTTAGGCGTAGTCTGTTTCATTTCCCCCTTGGCAGTTGATGCAGTCCTTCTTCAACTCCCTTATGACACGCGATATCTCTTGGAAGACTCAGAAGAAGAAGGAGAGAGAGAGAGAGAGAGAGAGAGAGAGAGAGAGAGAGAGAGAGAGAGAGAGAGAGAGAGAGAGAACGTAAGGAAACGAAGAGCTATGTCTTTCCGTCGCGAAAATACGAGACATCTACAAATCTGTGTTCATCCCACGAGTACACACACACGGGGTTTCATCCTCTTCGAGCCCGAATGATTCATTCTTTAAGTGCGTGAGATTAATCCCTCAACACAGAGGCGCCAATAACCTAACCCTTCTAGCACACTGAATTAGAACGATAAACAGAGGGAGGAGGAGGTTGCTGGGTGGGGAGGTGGGGGAAATTAACACGCCATGATTGCAATAACTCACGACTCCTCTGTCCTCTCTCTCTCTCTCTCTCTCTCTCTGTCTCTCACTCTCTCTGTCTCTCTCTCTCTCTCTCTCTCTCTCTCTCTCTCTCTCTCTCTCTCTCTCTCTCTCTCTCCCTCAATCTATCTATCTATCTATCTATCTATCTATCCATCTTGATCTTTCTGAACTATAGCCTCTTTCCTTTGTGGACTCTGATATACTCCTTCTTTTATATATTTCCTGTGAGAATATGAACATCAGAAGCTTCAGAAATAGATGATGGCTATGTATATAGATGATGGCTATGTATACTATTATGATGATCGCGAGGTGTCTAAGAGTCACTGCGTTGTGCAATATCTAAATGCTTTTTAGTGGGAATTATTGATCAATATCATCCTTATTGGCTTTAAGGTGTTGTTATACATTATCATCCTTGGTTTACATCAAGGGTTATCATACACCATCATCATTGGTATACATTGAGTCATTATACAGTAACATCATTGGTATACATTAAGGGTCATTATACAATATCATCCTCTGTATACAATAAGGGTCATTATACAATATCATCCTCGGTATACAATAAGGGTCATTATAGAACATCGTCCTTGTTAGATGGTCATTACTTACGCAACATCATCCATGGTATTTGTCACTTAAGATGTGGATAAAATTGGGTTCATTGTCCCTTGACGACTCTATATCACCGTGGAGACCAACATCATCTCTGTGTGGTCTTGAGATAAAGGCTTTTTTCCCCTTCATCGAGGCCAGGCATAGTAAGCTAAGCATACTAGAAAGAGAAAAATACTAGAGATATCCAGAGGTAAGGATAAATGAAGGACGAGAGGATAAATGGCGAAGAATTGTCTGCTTAAATAAAAAATAAAGAAAAAAAAAACGGGCTCCTGCAGCGCTCAGGAAGCTGGCCACGTCCACCGGCCAAGACCGTAGGTTATAAAGTTGTAATGTGTGTCTGTGTGTGTGTGTGTGTGTGTGTGTGTGTGTGTGTGTGTGTGTGTGTGTGAATATAAGACATGATTTTCACTTTCTCAAAAATTCGTAAATACTTCCCCCCTTTGTCTTTTCAAAAAAAAAAAAAAACGATAATGTATCTGTGAATGTAAGATCGAATTTTCACTCTCTCAAAAATTCGTAAACACTTTCTTCTTTGTCTTTTCCTTTTCGTAAACACTTTCTCCTTTGTCTTTTCCTTTTCGTAAACACTTTCTCCTTTGTCTTTTCCTTTTCGTAAAAACTTTCTCCTTTGTCTTTTCCTTTTCGTAAACACTTTCTCCTTTGTCTTTTCCTTTTCGTAAACACTTTCTCCTTTGTCTTTTCCTTTTCGTAAACACTTTCTCCTTTGTCTTTTCCTTTTCGTAAACACTTTTTCCTTTGTCTTTTCCTTTTCGTAAACACTTTCTCCTTTGTCTTTTCCTTTTCGTAAACACCTTCTCCTTTGTCTTTTCCTTTTCGTAAACACCTTCTCCTTTGTCTTTTCCTTTTCGTAAACACTTTCTCCTTGTCTTTTCCTTTTCGTAAACACTTTCTCCTTTGTCTTTTCCTTTTCGTAAACACTTTCTCCTTTGTCTTTTCCTTTTCGTAAACACTTTCTCCTTTGTCTTTTCCTTTTCGTAAACACCTTCTCCTTTGTCTTTTCCTTTTCGTAAACACCTTCTCCTTTGTCTTTTCCTTTTTTTTCCCCTTTCATAATTCTCTCTGTATTTCAATTAAGTCCCGGCCTTGATGTGGACTTTCGTCCGTGCCTGGAGCCTTCAACATAATAAAAAAAAAAGATAAATAATGAGATAAATAATGAGATAATCAAAGTCACTCGACCGGTAAGAGCTCCCTCATTCTTAAGAACTTTGTCATTTTCGCGTTGACTTATGAGAGAGAGAATGAGGAAAACAGGGGAAAAAATAATAATCCACTGGAAAGAAAGTGATGAACATTCAGGAAATTAATGACCAAAGTATTTTCCCTGTTCTTTTTTTCCCCTCCACCACCACCACCACCAACCACCACCAGTTTTTTTTCCCCTCGGGGAGGGAAAAATGTCTATATATGTCACTTTAGAGACAGAAGACGAATGGCTTGCCTTATCAAGGTTTTGTGTGGTAGGTGGTATTCTAACCCCTTAAACTTTTCACCTAATTAAAATCCCAGGATGGATGGGATGGGATAGTGGAGGTTGGGTGGGGGGGGGTTGTAAGGATGATGGGTGTAAGGGAGGGACAGTAATGTCAAGGGAGGAAGACGAACAGGAGGAATAGGAGGTGAGAGGAAAGGGGATGTTGCTAAAAGGTGGTGTTGGAGAGGAGATAGTAAGGCGAAGTGAATGGTGTGTGTGTGTGTGTGTGTGTGTGTGGTGTCGAACTGCACACTCGGGGAGTGGGGTTCATCAGTGGCAGGAGGTGATGGTGGCGTGGATGATGCATTAACCTCATGCTGCAGTGTTGCATGTATCCTCTGGCCTCGCATAGCCTTGTATGCATTCTGTGACTTTTTACAGTCTGTATTCTATAGCTCCTCATAGTTTGTGGTCTATGGCCCTCATAACTCACATGCTATGGGCCCCTCACAGCTTGTATTCTATGGCCTCTCATAGTTTGTATTCTATGTCCTTTCGCAATCTATACTTTATGAACCCTTCATTTTTCATATGCTATGGCCTCTCATAATTTGTATGCTATAGCCCTCATATTTCGCATGCTATGGGCCTTCATAGTTTGTACTGAGTGTGCTGTCATATTCTACATTCTATAGCCACTCATATTTTTTTTAATCAACGGTTCCTCATAGTCTGGTATTGTATGGCATCTCTTATTGTGGCATTCTATGACCCTTCATACTTTGATATTCTATGGCCCTCATACTTTGATATTCTATGACCTCTCATACTTTGATATTCTATGACCCCTTTTAGTTTGACTAAAATTCTATGGCCCTCGAAATTTGTATTCTATGGCTCCTCCCCTCATATTTGTATTCTGTGGCTTTCCTCATAATTTGCATTCTATGGCCCCTTGTATCTATATTCTATGGCTCCTCATATATATATATATATATATATATATATATATATATATATATATATATATATATATATATTCTATGGCCTCCCTTCATATTTACCTTCTATGGCCCCTTATATTTGTATTCTGTGGCCTCCCTTCATATTTACATTCTATGGCCTCTCATATCTATATTCTGTGGCTTCCCTCATATTTGTCTTCTATGGCCTACCTCATAATGTAAGCTGAAGCAGCGCATCAACATGAGGAAGGGAAATTGATATTCAGTTGGTCGGTATGGCTTGAAGCCCACCAACTACCAGGGATCATTAAGGCCCCTGTTACCATACATCATATGTGCTTTAATGAAGGTTATATATTACCATTAATAATAATGATAATAATGATAGTAATAATTATAGTAATAATAATGATAATAATAATGATAATAATAATAGATAACAATAATAATAGTAGCAATAATGATAATAGTAATAACAACAACAGCAATGACAATAATAATAATAACAATAATAATAATAATAACAACAATAATGATAATAATAATAATAATAATAATAGCAGAATTTAGATATTCACGCGCAGTATTACCAACGTTAAAGGTACGTTATTCAGCGGAAGTAATACCTATACAGAGGCCGCTATAATTAGCTCCTTTTATCCACCGTGCCGACCAAGCGAGATGTGCTTCCGCAATGGCCTTAATCAGTATCTCAGCGCCCTTTTATTATCATATTACCATTGATTGGTTAGCTAATTGGAGTAATGTTTTCTGATACTGTCGGGGCTCATGTTTACCAAGCGAGCGATATCTATCTCGTGCTTTTGCTAACTTTAGCGACGCCTATTATTATTGGATACCCTTGTGTTCTACCCCACACCTGGTGTTCTATCCCACACCTGGTGTTCTATCCCACACCTGGTGTCCTATCCCACACCTGGTGTTCTATCCCACACCTGGTGTTCTACCCCACACCTGTGTTCTACCCCACACCTGGTGTTCTACCCCACACCTGGTGTTCTATCCCACACCTGGTGTTCTATCCCACACCTGGTGTTCTATCCCACACCTGGTGTTCTACCCCACACCTGTGTTCTACCCCACACCTGGTGTTCTACCCCACACCTGGTGTTCTATCCCACACCTGGTGTTCTATCCCACACCTGGTGTCCTATCCCACACCTGGTGTCCTATCCCACACCTGGTGTTCTATCCCACACCTGGTGTTCTATCCCACACCTGGTGCCCTACCCCATACCTGGTATATATATATATATATATATATATATATATATATATATATATATATATATATATATATATATATATATTTATTTATTCATTTATTTATTTTGCTTTGTCGCTGTCTCCCGCGTTTGCGAGGTAGCGCAAGGAAACAGACGAAAGAAATGGCCCAACCCACCCCCATACACATGTATATACATACACGTCCACACACGCAAATATATATACCCATACATCTCAATGTACACATATATATCAACATGTATATCAACTGACTGTTATATTCCTGTCTTGTGTCTCCCCTGATGATGTGATTATTACACGAAAGTGCACTTGGGAACTTTTCGTGTTTCATTTTTTCCCCGTGGACTCATAGGAATATATGAGAGAGCTTGGGAAGTGAGTCAGTTGTTATTCGCTGATGATACAGCGCTGGTGGCTGATTCATGTGAGAAACTGCAGAAGCTGGTGACTGAGTTTGGTAAAGTGTGTGAAAGAAGAAAGTTAAGAGTAAATGTGAATAAGAGCAAGGTTATTAGGTACAGTAGGGTTGAGGGTCAAGTCAATTGGGAGGTGAGTTTGAATGGAGAAAAACTGGAGGAAGTGAAGTGTTTTAGATATCTGGGAGTGGATCTGGCAGCGGATGGAACCATGGAAGCGGAAGTGGATCATAGGGTGGGGGAGGGGGCGAAAATTCTGGGAGCCTTGAAGAATGTGTGGAAGTCGAGAACATTATCTCGGAAAGCAAAAATGGGTATGTTTGAAGGAATAGTGGTTCCAACAATGTTGTATGGTTGCGAGGCGTGGGCTATGGATAGAGTTGTGCGCAGGAGGATGGATGTGCTGGAAATGAGATGCTTGAGGACAATGTGTGGTGTGAGGTGGTTTGATCGAGTAAGTAACGTAAGGGTAAGAGAGATGTGTGGAAATAAAAAGAGCGTGGTTGAGAGAGCAGAAGAGGGTGTTTTGAAATGGTTCGGGCACATGGAGAGAATGAGTGAGGAAAGATTGACCAAGAGAATATATGTGTCGGAGTGGAGGGAACGAGGAGAAGAGGGAGACCAAAGTGGAGGTGGAAAGATGGAGTGAAAAAGATTTTGTGTGATCGGGGCCTGAACATGCAGGAGGGTGAAAGGAGGGCAAGGAATAGAGTGAATTGGAGCGATGTGGTATACCGGGGTTGACGTGCTGTCAGTGGATTGAATCAAGGCATGTGAAGCGTCTGGGGTAAACCATGGAAAGCTGTGTAGGTATGTATATTTGCGTGTGTGGACGTATGTATATACATGTGTATGGGGGTGGGTTGGGCCATTTCTTTCGTCTGTTTCCTTGCGCTACCTCGCAAACGCGGGAGACAGCGGCAAAGAAAAAAAAAAAAAAATATATATATATATATATATATATATATATATATATATATATATATATATATATATATATTGGTAGTATGTGAGTTGATGGTGGAGGTGGGTTGTGGTACTGGTGATGGTGGGTGATGGTGGTGGAGGAAGAGGGTGATGACTGGTAATGAAGGATGGTGGAGAATGGTGGAGTAGCCTAGTGGTGGTGGTCAGCAATGTGTTGTTAAATCGTCACCGGAAGAGCTGTTAATAAGAGGATACTAGTAAACACGAAACATTCCTTAACTACCGTCTACGTCATCGAGCAATTTCCTCAAATTTCCGTATGACTGTCACTTTCCGGGTTGATTAAGATCGCCCATCTATTCCCAAAGGTTGATAACAACACAGGCAGTCATATAATCAACCGCCATAACGGCGATAATATTCACTGATGTCCCTTATTAAATCCCTACCAGTGACGTCACTGTGTTATGGGTGGCGAAAGATAAGCTTTTGATTGGTCAGAATTTTAGTGGGCGGAGTCTAGATTTTTTTTAAAGTAGAACGATCATACAATTTCCCCCTTTATGAGTATAGTACGTATGGACTATAATACCAAAGCAAGAAATGCACGGTGGCTTCTTTAAATACCAAAGACTATATACACGAAAGACAGGAAACTCATATGAACACCAATGAAATAGTGCTGCCATCTATTGCCTGTGTCTGTAACTAAATATCCGCGAGAGGTGGCGGTAATTTTAAAGCCTAGATTATGCCTATTATCAATCATCATATCTTTCAGTCTTTGTTTCTTTATTTCTTTACCTATATTTCTTGCGTTGATAATATTATCTGTTTTTACAGTGGTGTGCAATAAAGGAATTACATGTTTGATATCTAAATATCTTTTTCATTTCATCTATTTACCAAAAATTATATATTAGTATCTATTCTTCGATTGTGCCAATAACAATAAATTGATATACATTCAATCTTATTAGCAAGCCATATGATTCATATAATATAATAAGCTGTCGTCCCTATGTACACTTTTATATCAGTCTGATTTTGTAATAGTAATGGCTTGTATTGAATTTATTTATCTATATTATCATTATCATTATTATTGTTATCATTATCATTATTATCATTATCATTATTATCATTATCATTATTATTTTTATTATTATTATTATTATCATACATTGCATTTACTTTTAATCTTTTGATTTTAAAACCTTATGTAATAAATATGCCCATCTTAACATACAAATTTAATATTTTCTTCTTTAGTCCTTCACACAACTTAATATTTTGAGAGCTAGTTTCTCCTAATGAATGATGAAGTTTTGATTGAATATGAGATTCATACATAAAAGACTCCATATGATTTTGGAAAACAGCTTCATATTTCAAAATGATATCTAATATCTTGTACTACGATAGCAGAGATATCGATGTTTCTCTTGGTCTTTATTTCTTAAGAATATGTTCTTGTTTTTCATTTCATCATACTCCTTATATATCACTTCATTCCTACAACTGTCACGCAGATGATCTTTTAGGGCTTTTTGACAAATATAATCACTTACATACTTCATTCCATTTTCATAAATCTTTACTTTTTTTAGTCTGATTTACATCATTTATGATTACATTTGAACAGATATATGGACTGAATGAATTAATGTATTCAGTTAAAGTTGAAAAGGCTTTGTTATGAGGACTGTAGGTAGTTATCCATTCTGTTAAATTGGAAGATTCACTCTCATAAGGATTGAAAGAATTAATAATATATCTTAAACAATCTCCGTCATCAGAGTCTTAAGAATACTCTCTCAATTCCTCAGACTCATCATCATAAGGGTTGAAAGAATAAGTAAAATCTCTTAGATCTGAACAATCACTGTCATCAGAATGAACAGAGTACTCTCTTAAATCTGAAGACACACCGTCATCATGGTTACAAGAGTTAATATCATCTTCAAAATGTGAAAAATAATTTGTTGCTTCTACACTATGAAAATCTATATCTACTACATCTGCATTCAAACATGTTTCTAAAAGAACTTAGATTTTCTCATTTTTCCTTTTCAGGAAAATCAACATCAATTATAGGATAGTTGTCATTACAGTAATTTTCTTCATATTCCTTCATATATTTGAGGACAGGAGTGGCATCATCTAAACAAATTCCTTCAGTAGAGTGTTGCATCAGATGATTACAGGCAAGATTTTTTTTATAATACAAATTTTGGTGCAGTAGGCCTGTCACAATGTCCACTACAATTTCTGACATGGTTGAAGAACTTCTCTAAGTAATCTTGATTTATTCTATTTGTCAGTAAGTATTCAAAGTGATAATTCTCATGGCCATCTTTCCATCTATTTTCAAGACATGTTTAAAATCCAACCTTCTATACGGGAAGTGATTCTTTTAGTTTCAATAAACTTACTCAGCTTGAGCTTTCTTGACATCTCTCTCAAAAAATGCAAAGGATCATTATTTTCACTCAGGGCACATTTTCTAGATTCATAATGTTTAATTTGTCTGCTGTTAAAATTATCAAATAGCTGATCCATTTCACGTAAAAACCTTGCAGTAAAGGTAGCTTCTGGAGGGAGTGCGTCTAACACTGAATAAGTATGGATAGCAGCAGCTATTGAATATTTGTGAAGCAAGATTTACCCTCATTTTGCTAAAATCATTATTAAAAACATGAAAATCAAGTTCAGGGGCAAGACAAATGGCCATATTTGAATCTTTTTCATAAAAAGCATTGATAAAATCCCATCTACCACTCTTGTTGCGGACACATTTTAAAAGATGAGGTGTATCATAAAAACAAAAAACCTTTATCATTATGAATTAAATAAGGGGAATCAGGCTTGATACCTAGTTTTTCTATAAGGACTCCAATTCACTAAGTCCTGATCACAAATAATAAATTTGGGGTGTAAGCCTGCCTCCTTTAGTTTAACAATACAGTCCTGAATAATTTGTAACAAGATAGATGCATGTATTAATTTAGAAAAGAAAATATATGCTGGAGTCTACTTCCACTTAGAGGCTAATACTTTTACAATGAATACCATGGCATACTTAGCTACATTATCAGTTCTTCCATAAGAGTCAAGATAATCAAAGCCTTCTATTTGGTCTTTCATAGTATTGCAATAGAGACCTATTCCATGGATATTCCATCAAATACAGTGCCAGAGACCTTATCTATGTCATTCAAGGTTCCTGCTGTATTGATCAATAAATTGAAAAACAGAATCATTCCACTCAACATTAAATTCACGTTAAGCCAATACCTCAGCATTCTTGTTGATGGAAGAGTGAAAGTTTTATACAAAATTATATGCCCAAGTACTTTTGAAATATATATCTAGAGCAAAACAATATTGTGACCCAAAATATCTCTTACTTATCTTTGATAATGAGGGCAGCTGCATTTGTGTTTTAAAGAATCTAAGGCAATTCCACCAAAGTATTTGAAAGAATTCCTTATAAAAGATGCTGGCATAGTACATTGAATACAATTAGCTTGACTTGCTTTTTTTCATGGATTCAATTTTCTTTAGATGCCAATTTATCCTCATCTTTTGTCTGCTGATCACTTTATTAGCTTGTTTTACCTTGCACTTCTTATTCATGTATCAAAACTTTGCTAGTTTTTTATGTATTTGGAGGTGTTTCAATTATTACTGATGAATTATGTCATAAAATACTGATGCTATGTCTTAATACCTACCAATAGAAAATTAATTGTTTTCAGGAATATCTACATTGATTGCAAGTGAGTTACTGGTTGCTGGCAGATCAATTTCATATATCTCTGAAAAAGTTAGCAGATTTTTATATCTAAACACTGCATATAAATGAACATCACACAGAACACATCAGATTAAGAAAAAATAATCAAAAGGTTATCATAAAACATTGAAATATAACTCATTTCCATATCCTTATAATGTTTACAAAATACTTGTTTTGTTTGAATATCAAACAAGTGTGAATATATCATACTTGTTTCAACACTGATGGGAAGAGATGTCACTGCTCTAGTGACACCTGAAACCCATTCTTAGTTTAAGAATTATGTAAAAATTATTTGTTAATGTATGTCTCCATTTTAGTATAAGTAATAATAACAAGTATATCAATGATTTAAATCAATTAGAATTTCTATTAAGACAATTTTCTTAACTTCTAGATTTTGATCTGGAAAAGCATTGTAGCAAAGACATAATATTGCCTCATTGATATAATTCTTTGGTGAGAAATGGTGACTACATATGCCGTATTTTCTTACAATTCAGTCTTGTATATTCAAAACATGCACGTAGCCACATTTCCCTCTAAGGCAAAGGGATGAGATGGGTTACTTTTCAGTCAATTGTCAGTCATAGATTGGGTAAATGACCAGAATTACGCCCGTCTCACTATGGTGGACGAAACTATATTCTTCTAGTAAGTTTTAATGTGTTATAATTAATCTTCTAACCTCTCCTGTCGCAAATCACCTGAGCCCCTAGCTGAAATGTTAATTTTACCAGGTTAGGGGCACGTATAACCTAAAAACCTAGCTTAATCTAGGCTAGTATAGACGCTTGCTTTCTTAGAGTATTTAACGTCCATGTAGCCTAGCTCTGCTACTTTCTTTTTTTCCTAACCTCACGATGTCCCTAGCCTTCATATCCCTTCTACTACCGGACAGATTTAAGTTTGTTGGGGACAAAAATGAATTATATGAAAATGAATTATATGAATTATATGAATTATATGCCAAAGGGACTCATATATCTGTATATATTACTGGATGTCCTAAGCACGAGAAGGGTGCAATTCGGACAAATACCCATAAATCTTCATTAATTTCATGTGATAACCTAACAATCACATCAGAAAACTATGTTTCTGTTATCTATTATATCAATTAACATTTACTATTTTCCAGAATAATAGAATTGCATGAAAATTAAATCGATTTCAGTCAAGACTGCTCTGCTGTATGATAAGTTACACTTGACTCTCGAGCAACTAGAGATTAAAGTTTTTATTTTACTGTATTTTATACTCATACACTGAAGTGTTTTTATTCTATTGTAGCTTATATCCATACACTATCCGAAATGTATTATCTATGGATTATCAATATACTTAATTGCTTCTCTTGACGAGAAATCGATGAAACGAGAAAATAGAATGCGTTTCGCTGCATTTTCCACAAAGGTAATATGGGTAAGGCATGGAGGTGACATTTTAGGTGAACAAACAGACGACTTTTCTTACCGACACTAGCGCTGTCTATTGTAGAAGTTTATAACTATAATACACGTTTGCACGCCAAAGGTATAGTTTCCTATCTTTCATATATAGTCTTCGTTAAATACCAACGACATGTCAACATTGGAAGCCTCATTCTGATTGGTTGGCGTAAAGACTTTAGTTTTCATTGGTTACTTTTGTGAGGTGGAATCAGTCCATGAGTGTTTTCGTAATCAAAAAATTGACATCCCGGCTGCTCGCAGCCCAACACGTCATTTACACTCGACAGCTTGTATGAGTAAGTGACGAAGGTGTTGCGTATTATTATCGCTTGTTTTGCGGGTAATCGTTGCGTTGCGGTTCATCATAGTGAGGATGGCTGATACATACAAGTCGCCTGGTGGTATAAAGTGTCAGAAAATAATCACTTTAAGTCGAAGAACAAGAGGTAAATATGGGAACCCGAAGAAATCTCCTGGAATCCAAGGTATGTGTAAACGCTTTTTAATAATCATGAGTTCGGAGGACTTTTAAGAATAATTCTTGTGTTTAAAAGTTATCATTTATCTTTAAAAATTTATTAGGTAATGGTAATGATCTTTTTTATAGTAAACTAACCTAACAATGGAAGCATCGCTTGCCCGACGTCCATAATTGTTGTTGCAACGTTCTGCGTCCGAATGCGTTTATCAAAGGCCCTTTTTTAATAAGGCACAATAAAGAAAAAAAAAAAAGGGACTACAACCGAACGAATTAAACGTTTAAATGGATTTTTATCCATTTATTAATGTCGGTTTCAGTGTTTGCGTGTACTTTACGAAATTCAGTATGTATTGATTATCACAAACTACTTCGTACAAGTTGTTAAAGTACACGTAGATACTTTGTTATTATTATGGGATTTTGTTTATTGAGCACTTGTCATACACAGCCTTGCCAGACTCCTCACACCGACTTCCAGTGTACTACATACCATAATATATATATATATATATATATATATATATATATATATATATATATATATATATATATATATATATAAAGTAATAGAAATGTGTGGATGAAAGTTGTCGTTTTAAATTGCGTGCCTAGCTATTTAGGGAGTATATAAACATGTCATCGCCAGATTACATGTAATTATAGAAATTTATAAATATTAAGTGATGATGGGGTATTGCCATGCCACTTTTGACAAATTACCAGTTTGTAATTCGACTTTTATTTCCTCCGTAATGCATCTTGGCAAACACCTCTATCCTGTTACGAGCTTTTTTTGTAACGAGGTAATTCGAAACCTTAACATGCCAATGGGTCGTAGCGAGGCTATTTGCGATTGTGGAAAGATCGGACAAGAATAAGGAGGAGACAGTTATTTCAAAGAGAATTTAAAAACTTTTTAGATGTTCGTTTAGCACAGGAAGCACAAATAACATAGCCATGCATGTTCATATCTGTTCATTAATACGTTCATTCTCGTCTTACTCAGTATGCATTTATTCTGTTCTGTACACATGTGTACCACTCTCAGGTAAGATGTGATGAGGTGTATTATGTATATGTAAAGGGCTCGTGGATCATTAGGGAAGGTTAGTGGTAGAAAACGGTCGAATTTTGTGTCAGGATGACCAACTAGTGCTTATAGTAAGTAGGTCAGAGGTCAAGCCTCATTGTACATGAAGTGTTAGATCATGAGTGGTTGAGCTAAGGTTCGTGGCTAGGATGTGGGTTTTGTAGGAGGGGTATATGTGTGGAGGGGAGAGGGTTGTTGGAGGAGGGGTATGTGTGTGTGTAGGGGAGAGGGATGTTGGAGGAGGGGTATGTGTGTGGAGGGGAGAGGGGTGTTAGAGGAGGGGTATGTGTGTGTGGAGGGAAGAGGGGTGTTGGAGGAGGGGTATGTGTGTGTAGGGGAGAGGGTGTTGGAGGAGGGGTATGTGTGTGGAGGGGAGAGGGGTGTTAGAGGAGGGGTATGTGTGTGTGGAAGAGGGATGTTGGAGGAGGGGTATGTGTGTGTGTGAGGGGAGAGGGGTGTTGGAGGAGGGGTATGTGTGTGTGAGGGGAGAGGGTTGTTGGAGGAGGGGTATGTGTGTGGAGGGGAGAGGGGTTGTTAGAGGAGGGGTATGTGTGTGTGGAGGGAAGAGGGATGTTGGAGGAGGGTATGTGTGTGGAGGGGAGAGGGGTGTTGGAGGAGGGATATGTTTGTGTGTGTAGGGGAAAGGGATGTTGGAGGTGGGGTATGTGTGTGGAGGGGAGATGGGTGTTGGAGGAGGGATATGTGTGTGGAAGGGAGAGGGGTGTTGGAGGAGGGATATGTGTGTGGAGGGGAGAGGGGTGTTGGAGGAGGGATATGTGTGTGGAGGGGAGAGGGGTGTTGGAGGAGGGATATGTGTGTGGAAGGGAGAGGGGTGTTGGAGGAGGGATATGTGTGTGGAGGGGAGAGGGGTGTTATCCATCCATTTTGATGTGTCGCTGTCTGTCTGTGTCTTTGTTCTATTCAGTCTATATATATATATATATATATATTTTTTTTTTTTTTTTTTTTCATACTATTCGCCATTTCCCGCATTAGCGAGGTAGCATTTAGAACAGAGGACTGAGCCTTTGAGGGAATATCTTCGCTTGGCTCCCTTCTCTGTTCTTTCTTTTGGAAAATCAAAAACGAGAGGGGAGGATCTCCAGCCCCCCACTCTCTTCCCTTTTAGTCGCCTTCTACGACACGCAGGGAATACGTGAGAAGTATTCTTTCTCCCCTATCCCCAGGGATATATATATATATATATATATATATATATATATATATATATATATATATATATATATATATATATACTACCATGAGAGTTGAAAGGAAAAGTCATTCAGCATTGTATATATGAAGACAAATAGGGCAGTTACAAACATCGTTGGTCCATAACTTAGGATATCCAGTTGTGTGTGTGTGTGTATACATATATATATATATATATATATATATATATATATATATATATATATATATATATATATATATATATATGATAAGTTGTCATGTTAAACATGAGGTATTGGCCATTAATAATGTGAGTAGTTTAACCATGAAGTAATGACCATGACCATCAATGATGCTGGCGGAGATTATAACTATAATGTGTCTGATATATATCATAGTATGTATGGCTTGTGATAACTGCGAGTAATTATCGTGATGATAGTTCAGATAATCATCGTTAGAAATGATGACAGTGGTGGTAGTCAGTACAGTGGTAGTCGTCTGAAATTATCGTATGACAATGACACTACTACTACTACTACTACTACTACTACTACTACTACTATTATTTCTGTTGCTGTTGGTATTGCTACCACTACTATCATTACTCCTGCTACTCCTACTGCTGCTGCTAGTACTACTACTACTACTACTACTACTACTACTACTACTACTACTACTACTACACCACAACCACTAAGACCGCCTCTACTATTACTCTTGCTTGTACTAATGCTAGTACTACTACTACTGCTGCTACTGCTATTACTACCATGACTACTACTACTACTCTTTACTATTATTGCTTCTACTACTGTTACTACTACCACTACTAATACTACTACTGTTAATAATACTACTACTTTTGCTGCAGCTGCTGCTGCTACTAGTGCTACTACTACTACTGCAGCTAATACAACTACTACTACTGCTACTACAACTACTACTGCTATTACTACAAACTACTACACTACTGCTACTACTACTACTACTACTACTACTACTAAATCTTCTATTACTAAATCTTGAAGTCAAGCATTACATATTCAACATCAAAAGCTTTCAGCGAACAGTGATAATTCGTTTGACTTGATTTACGTCATTATGATATCACAAATCTAACGACATTTCTTTCTGATTTCTGATAAGTAAGAGGAAGAACTCAAAGTCCAACAGGCGAAGACTGTGGTCCTTTCGGGGCTGTTTGTGTTAGTGGGAGATGGTGGAAGATATCAGAGATTAGAGTAGTAAGACTACAGATGGCTATATATGATTTGCTATCTAGCTATCTATCTATTATCTATCTTCTATCTATCATATGTCTTTCGATGTGTCTATCTGTAAACCGCCTTTACCTAAAGCGGCGAAAGCAGTGTCAGTCTTCGACTGGAAGCGAAATATTTATAAGTATCGAAATCTGTTCTTAACGTGTGTGGTGCCAATTTGAACTACTCACCGCGCGTCATAGAGAGAGAGAGAGAGAGAGAGAGAGAGAGAGAGAGAGAGAGAGAGAGAGAGAGAGAGAGTTACATAGGGTTACATAGGTACACAGACCACACAGACCCCAGAGGTCTAGGCGAGGTGGCCTGGCCTTGCAAACCCCAGCCAAGAGAGAATGTTATCAGGTCTCTTACTGTCTTATTCTCTTCGTCATCCGTGTCATCCACACGACCCTATATGGTTTTCTTCCGTCAGCACGCGAGTTGAGGAGGGTTTTCATACCATCAACTCCACAGATCACCTCCTCCTCTTCCTTCTTCTACCCCAGACTCGGCCATCAGTACTGGCTCAACAGGTGGCGAGGAGCGGAGGTCGATAAACACAGTCTTTACCCTACCTGATCTTGTTGGCGGACTCTCTAACAGTATATATATATATATATATATATATATATATATATATATATATATATATATATATATATATATATATATATATTATGTATATATATATATATATATATATATATATATATATATATATATATATATATATGTATATATATATATGACAGGGATGAGAGGGACAGTAAATATGAGTTACAGAATAGTGTTTTTATATCATTGTCTTTATTAACGTAATCTCTTGCCATTCCCCTCCCCCCTCCCCCCATCATCCTGGAGAAGTGTTTGCTGTGGTATACGTTATGGAGGACGGATAACAAGGAGACCTTGATGGCTCAATAACGGGATTATCTGGATTGGTGTTGTCCCTAAAGAAAATAGTGGGAGATATTAGGATAGCGGAGCAGACCGATCTTTCCCCACGTATCTTCTCCCTCCCTCCCTCCTTCTGGGGGAGTGGGTTAGGGACGGAGCAAGATACTGCCATTGGAATTTTGTAGGAAAGTGTTGGACTTTTTTTTTTGGGGGGGGGGGGGGTGGAGGACTGATTTTCGGTTTGACATCTCCTTTGCAGCTGGATCGGGAAAGATTTGATTTATGGTATTTTTTTTCACTGATTTACAAATATCAGTGATGTGTTTGTCTAGCCTTGTTTATATATATGTATGTATATATTTATATATATATATATATATATATATATATATATATATATATATATATATATATATATATATATATATTCCTATGAGTCCACGGGGAAAATGAAACACGAAAAGTTCCCAAGTGCACTTTCGTGTAATAATCACATCATCAGGGGAGACACAAGAGAGAAATATAACATTCGGTTGATATACATCGAAGAGACGAAGCTAGGACGCCATTTGGTAAACATGTGATATATATATATATATATATATATATATATATATATATATATATATATATATATATATATAAGAACTCTTTCCCTCATTGCTTCTACAGTTTCTTCCTTCTTACCTTCACTGAAGAAATTTTCCCATGTTTTGTCGGGTTTATTGAGTACTCTGAAGTCTTAAGTCGGAACACGTCTGAGTTTGCACTTTCCACGTAGAGAGACAATGAATTTAGGTGCTCAAGTCTTTCCACATGAGGCTTATTTCTGGGTGAAGGGATTTGGTTTCGTTGCTCTTCTCAGAATTCGCTCAAGTGTCTCTCACCTTTAGGCCCGTTTTTGGTGACCAGGACTGAACAGCGTGTTCCAGAGGAGATCTTCACAAGGGAGTAGTGATGGGTGAGAGCATCGTTGTATCCTTTGCTTTGAAGTTTACGCTTGTAGCTTTAAGAGTTGCCCATCCAATTGGCTACAGTGTATAAATGTAAGACCCTCTTTATAGTAATTCAAGGTTATGTAATTGATGCTTGTGTGATGGTGACCAACCATCAGTAATTCAAGGTTATGTAATTGATGCCTGTGTGGTGGTGACCAACCATCAGTTATTCAAGGTTATGTAATTGATGCCTGTGTGGTGGTGACCAACCATCAGTAATTCAAGGTTATGTAATTGATGCCTGTGTGGTGGAGACCTTCAGTAATTCAAGGTTATGTAATCGATGCCTGTGTGGTGGAGACCTTCAGTAATTCAAGGTTATGTAATCGATGCCTGTGTGGTGGAGACCTTCAGTAATTCAAGGTTATGTAATCGATGCCTGTGTGGTGGAGACCTTCAGTAATTCAAGGTTATGTAATCGATGCCTGTGTGGTGGAGACCTTCAGTAATTCAAGGTTATGTAATCGATGCCTGTGTGGTGGAGACCTTCAGTAATTCAAGGTTATGTAATCGATGCCTGTGTGGTGGAGACGTTCAGTAATTCAAGGTTATGTAATTGATGCCTGTGTGGTGGAGACCTTCAGTAATTCAATGTTATGTAATCGATGCCTGTGTGGTGGAGACCTTCAGTAATTCAAGGTTATGTAATCGATGCCTGTGTGGTGGAGACCTTCAGTAATTCAAGGTTATGTAATCGATGCCTGTGTGGTGGAGACCTTCAGTAATTCAAGGTTATGTAATCGATGCCTGTGTGGTGGAGTTCTTTTGGTCTCTGTTTTTGCCATGATTGTCGTTGTTGTTCTTGTTTTTGTTGTTCTTAGCAAATACCGTTTTTGTTGTGATATTTTTTTTTTCTTACCCTACGATGGATGCTGTTTCGCACACGTTCATTATTTGTCGCTTTTATTATTAATCAATCATTTTCATGTTGGCGATATATTGATATTTTTGTTATAATGACGGTATTTTCTTTTTGCTACTTCTAATCCCTTACTGCCGGTGGGTTTTGCCTTTGTTAATAATGTGCTGTGCACGTCAACATGGAAAAAAAAAAATAATCCTGTATGTTTTTTTTTTGTAGCTGATTGACATGTGTGCATACGCTATAGATATCAACATTACCTCCAAAATTCTATCCTGAAACTAGAAAACGAAATACGATGGGTTTCATACGTAGAGCATATCCATTTTTTTCCCCTCTCGAAAGAACTGCTTTTAAAGAATTGAAACAGAAAACGACTAAATCTTTTAACAGGTGTAAATCATCTCACAGTGGTTTGAAGTGTGTTAGAATAATGCAGATGTTAGAAAACTAGATTGATACTGGCTCGGAGGGTGGACCAAAGAAGGAAGAATACCATAACATTGGCATAACAGGTGTTGAGGTAACAGGTGTTGAGACGAGAGTTGCTTAAAGAACAGGTGTCATGAGAGAGAGGTAGAGAGGTTGTAGTTCATAATAATGAGGAAAATAACAGAAGCTGAGGCACTGGAAGGTTGGGGAAAGGAAAGCCTTGATGATAATTCCTTTCCATCGAGTTTAAGTAGAGTGGGAAGGAAGAAGGAAGAGTGAGGTGGGTTGTGGGGAGGTCAGGTCGGCGGTGTGGAGGAAGGGGTGTGTGTGTGTGTGTGTGTGTGTGTGTGTGTGTTTGTGTGTGTGTGTGGGTGTTAGGCTGACCAATCCAACTTTAAGGCCAGATATGAAGGCAAGACTTGGAGTGGCGCCCCTTGCCAGAGAGTCGATGGTGATGGTGGCAGGAGGTAGAGGAGGAGGAGGTGGAGGTGAAAAACTCGACATCCGCGATCATCCATCGGATCTGCAGGACCTGATGTAGCTTCTCCCGTCGTCTGCGACAGAGAGAGAGAGAGAGAGAGAGAGAGAGAGAGAGAGAGAGAGAGAGAGAGAGGGGTGGAGTGTTGAGGGAAGACGTAGCGAAAAGGTTCATGGAAAAGCCACATAAACGTAAGACTAGGATGATTTGAGGACGGTGATAGTATACTACAGATGTAATTCATGTAGGTGGACGGAGGATCGTAAAGTAGAAGGCTCCTTCCTCCACCACCTGCTACTACAGATGAAGACAGGAGAGTAAATCAAAAGACTAATATCGACCTACTATTCTTATTTCCTTTTTTTTTTAAGCTATGGACATCATAGCAAGATGGAACGCTCCTCCCTAAGCACCACTCCCTCCGGCTCAACAAACGGAAGGAACCCAAGTTGAAATCGTGTGTCTATGGGAGTCTCTGGTGCATTTGTTGGTAGCTTATTCCAATGCTCTTTGATGTTTATGCTGTCGGAACTTCCGACCACGTTTGTATTACATCTCTTTCCCTTTAAGACTTCATAGTGTTACTTCTGGTCCACTTCTATCGACTGATCTATCTAACGCTGAGAAATTACCGTGAAATATATCGTCGAAATGATTAAAGTGTGTGGTAAGGTTTAAGTTTGACCGACGGAGTTAGTTATTGTTGCTCTGTTTTGCATTTGTTCTCGCTTCTCTTCTCTTTGTTCTGAGTAGGGAGTTTTGAGAGTACGTAATGAGCTTTTCAATTAATTGATTATATTTCTAAGTGTGAAACGGAAACATTCTGTGTGCTTTATCGTTTGCAGGTAAGCGTTGCTATGCGTATTTTAAGGTAATTACTTAATTATTACTTTAAAGGATTGTGTTCCGTCTTTGCAACTATCCTTAATGTGGGTTACCAAGCGAAAATTTTAGGTTCGTGTTTATTACCTTTATCACCAGAGTGCATTACAGTGCATTTGTCCTCGACTTGTTGCCACGTCTTTAGATCATGAAGAAATAACCCGTGGTGTGGTGGTTTGCGTTCCTGACCGTGACGCATTCACGGGCATCGCCCAGGGGTCGAGCGCATAGGTTCGAATCTTGGTTACGGCAGTCGGTCGACAGTCAACCTAGCTTTTCATCCACACCCCTAGGGGTTGGTCGATAAACTGGGTATCTGGCTCAGGTTAGGGTGTATAGAGTGCCGTCTCAGCAAACATAAAAAAAAAAGATTTTTTTGGGGGGGATTTTGGATCATCAAATACTTCTCAATTGTGTGGGAATTTTTCTTCAATTTCGTGTCATCGGCAAATTTTGAGAATCTGTTGAGGAGACCCTAAGGAAATATAGACGAGTGTTGGTTCTTCAAGGGGATCAAGAGGAAATGAAAAACAATAGGGGAGAAGCAGATGAAGAGGATCATATAGCAGGAAAGGAATACGAGTGAAGGGAATATGCGGATGTTGGGAGATAACGTAAAAGTGGTCACAGACCTAAGAAGAGGCAGGTGAGTGGGGGATGGTGAAGAAGCTGAGGTGTGTGTGAGAGAGAGAGAGAGAGAGAGAGAGAGAGAGAGAGAGAGAGAGAGAGAGAGAGAGAGAGAGAGCCTTAAGAAACGTTGAACGGTACAGATTTGGAAGTTTGTAGGAAGTTGCGATAATTCTTTCCTATGAGAACTGGAAGTGAAAAATATGGAATAGTTTGTAACACACACACACATACACGCACACATACACGCACTCACATATACACATACACTTATACACACACACATATACACACACACACACACACACATACACACACGCATTACCTTTTTTATCATTGTTGTGCCAAATTCTGCAAACAATGCGTCAAAGCATAAATTGACTGCATTAATGTTAATTTATACTAATTATAATGAATTACCGTTTTCAATACTGTCCCTGAAATGAAATCCAAATGATATTCTTTCTTCATATTGTGGGTGCGTGTGTGTGTGTGTTTAGATTAATATTTTTGATTATATATATATATATATATATATATATATATATATATATATATATATATATATATATATATATATATAGTTTCCATTCATCTAGAGGTAGCCATGTTCCCCCCCTCCTTTTCATCCTCTTTTTCCCCTGGTTTTCACCCCTTTTTATTTCCCTTGGTCTGTCGCGGTTTGTCGCGTATGGTGACTGCCCTATTGGATTCTTCCTTTTGTGTGTGTGTGTGTGTGTGTGTGTGTGTGTGTGTGTGTGTGTGTGTGTGTGTGTGTGTGTGTGTGTGTGTTTTAGGTACTTGGTAACGGACATAGTCACTGGATGGAACCATGGGGGACTGTCGTGAATCACAGGATATATAGGAGAGGGTAAAAAGTATCATGTGTGTGTGTAAAGGAAAGAAATGACGGGAAAAGTTCATTGCTCACAAGCGCCGTAGTTCTGGGAGTTTGGTACGGGTGCAAGTCTCTCTTGTCTTGATTGCAGAGAAGGTGGGAGCGTTGGAAATCCGACGCTTGAGGACGATACGTAGTGTGAGGTTTGACGACCGTGTGTGAGGGTGAGTGAGTGAGGGAGGGAGGGGGCGATAGTCAGCGCAGGCTGAGTGCCAAAGGACTGGCCGAGGTTTGTTGAAATGGAGGGGATGAGTGAAGATAGATGTATATGTCGGAAGCTGAGAGAGAGAGAGAGAGAGAGAGAGAGAGAGAGAGAGAGAGAGAGAGAGAGAGAGAGAGAATGTAAGGATGGCGTGAAGTAGGCTTTGAGACATCATAGCCTGTAGATTCACGAGGGCGTGAGGGTGTGTGCGTTAGAAAGAAAGATTCGACAGGATGTGGTATATGGGGGGCGACGTACTGTCTAGTGTTGCTGAAAGAAGCTTATGAAGCGGTGACATGAAACCCTGAGGTAGTCTGTGGATACGGTACGAACGAGACTAGGCCATTGTTTTTCTGTTCCTGACGCTAAGAGATAGATTTATAGATAGATAGATAGATAGACATAGAGAGAGAGAGAGAGAGAGGCAGGCAGGCAAGTACCTGTGAGAGAAACCAAGGTCATCATTAAACACCCCATGAGAAAGCCAAACAGAATTCACTTACCCGGAACAGGAAATTGGATTCTTTCCTTTCCCCGTTTTCCTTCAAAATCTCTGCCAGAACGTGGCAGACCCTGGGTACTTCAGATCTTGCGTGAATACTTTATGGAGCCGGGTGAAGCAGCTCAAAATTAACTCCAAGATGGGAGTGCACCGGACTCATGCATAACCATGAGAGTCCATTGGGATGCAGATGAGCTTTCTGTAGGCACAAGTCGCGAGTGTTTCTTTTTGGGCCAAGATCTTGCGAGGAAAGCGCTAACGGAGGTGGTGGTGGTGGTGGAGGGAGGGTGGGTTCCTCCCTCAGCCCTCGGGTGAGTTGGTGGGCTGTTGAGAGAGAGAGAGAGAGAGAGAGAGAGAGAGAGAGAGAGAGAGAGAGAGAGAGAGAGAGAGGAACAGATAGTCTGAGAGATAGTTATGTAGAGAGAGAGAGAGAGAGAGAGAGAGAGAGGAACATGAAGAAATTGATTGAGTGAAGAACAGTTATGTAGAGAAATGGGGAGAGTTCAATACAGATACGCGCAGAGAGAGAGAGAGAGAGAGAGAGAGAGAGAGAGAGAGAGAGAGAGAGAGAGAGAGAGAGAGAGAAGGCATTTTAAATCAAAGTATTGGGAGCAAAAAGCGTCCTATCTCCGGTGCCACTATGGTTCGTCCGTCCTGTGTTTCATCATGGAATTACCCTACTTATCGGTCGCCTGCTCCTCTAAGGGTTATTTACACACTCGTGAAATGTTAACAAATTTAACATGACTTATGGGCGGAAGGAGCGTCGTCTGAACGGAACAAACATGTCGTATAGACGAAAGGACAATAAATAAAAAAAGGCTAAGACTATTTTGTTTTTGTTTCTCTTATTTTTGCCGTGATGAGAAAACATTTGAGATTTGTTTCATTTTTAGGGAGGTTTTCTCAACCCTTGATATACGATTACGGAAACTGAATGGCTTTCATGTGGGAGAAACTACTGAAGCGTTGATCGTATATATATATATATATATATATATATATATATATATATATATATATATATATATATATATATTCCTATTAGTCCACTGGGAAAATGAAACACAATAACTTCCCAAGTGCTTTTTCGTGTAATAGTCATCATATCAGGGGAGACACAAGAGAGAAATATGAGTCGGTTGATATACATCGAAGAGACGAAGCTAGGACGCCATTTGGTAAACATGTGATTGTCCAAAACATTATATATATATATATTTCTTTTCTTTCAAACTATACGCCATTTCCCGCATTAGCGAGGTAGCGTTAAGAACAGAGGACTGGGCCTTTGAGGGAATACCCTCACCTGGCCCAATTCTCTGTTCCTTCTTTTGGAAAATTAAAAAAAAACCGAGAGGGGAGGATTTCCAGCCCCCCGCTCCCTCCCCTTTTAGTCGCCTTCTACGACACGCAGGGAATACGTGGGAAGTACTCTTAATCCCCTATCCCCAGGGATATATATATATATATATATATATATATATATATATATATATATATATATATATATATATACAAATGTAGTGCACATGAACGCGCATTTTCATTTATCTCATAATGCCCTCTAACAGCAAGGATTCGAACCTCGTACCATTTGCGTGGCAGCTTAGTACGCTAATCACGCAAATGGTACAAGGTTCGAATCCTTGCTGTTGGAGGGCATTATGTGATTATATATATATATATATATATATATATATATATATATATATATATATATATATATATATAGACAATATGATAACACTAGTTCGTAATAATTCTATGAAGACGTAATCGCACTTCAGTAAGAGTTTAGATCATTTCCTTTATCGAGAATATACAGTACACAACATGTCTCACGGAGGGAGGCCTGCCTCATCAGGTAAGCAGTTCACAAAGTTTCAGATCCCAAATGAAGCGCACAGCCTTGTGGATCCTCTTAGCGACACGCCTGAGTAGAACCTGGAGCATGGAGGTAAGAGGGGTTTAGAGACCAATGGTGCTGGGTGTTGGGATTGGAAACTTTTGTGGATTGTTTCTTTACACGCTGATGAGGCGGACTTCCACGGAGATGCGTGTAGTGCATTGTAAAGTTCCCGTAGAGGTATTTGTCTGAAATACTTAAGTGTATATATATATATATATAATCATTGTTTCCAGTGTTAGCGAGGTAGCGCTGAGAACAGACGAAGAATGGCCCTTTCCACTCGTATACACATTCATATACATAAACGCCCACATTTGCACATATACATGCATGTGCATACCAACATATATATACATACGCAGACATACATACACATGTACATATCCATAATTACTTGTCTTCATCTATTCCTCTCGCTACCCCGCCCCACAGGAAAACAGCATGACTACCCCCTGTGTTACTGTACATCTGTACTACAGAATAGCTATCTTCGTACAATAAAGAAACTCGCAAACCCATACACACAAAAAAGAAACTCACAAACCTAGACACAAAAAAGAAACTCACAAACCCACACACACAAAAAAGAAACTCACAAACCCACACACACAAAAAAGAAACTCACAAACCCACACACACAAAAAAGAAACTCGCAAACCCACACACACAAAAAAGAAACTCACAAACCCATACACACAAAAAAGAAACTCACAAACTCACACACACACACAAAAAGAAACTCGCAAACCCACTCATACAAAAAAGAAACTCACAAACCCACACACACAAAAAAGAAAGTCACAAACCCACACACACACAAAAAAAACTCAAAGACCCACACACACAAAAAAGAAACTCACAAACCCACACACAAAAAAAAGAAACTCACAAACCCACACACACAAAAAAGAAACTCACAAACCCACACATACAAAAAAGAATATTCGTGAACTTGTAATGGCCGTTTTAGTGCAAGGCAGTAAACAAAAATGGCTCTTCAAATTAGGACTTCCCTCCCTCCCCTTAACTTACTTTATACCAAGAGACCCTCGCGATTTGAAAGGGAAAAAAGAAACTTACCCTAAAAGAAAAAAAAAAAAGTGAAAGGAAATATAATTACGAATGTTGGCTTCGTCATGGACGTTTTATGTTCCCAGGTACGAATGTGTCGAGAGTCATTCCCACGATCAGTTAGCAGATTAATTTGATGATTTTAGGAAGGAGAAAAAAAAAGGGGTAAAAAAAAAGATATCGACGACAGATGATTTTAGGAAGGAGAGAAAAAAAAGGGGTAAAAAAAAAATATCGACGACAGATGATTTTAGGAAGGAGAGAAAAAAAAGGGGTAAAAAAAAATATCGACAGATGATTTTAGGAAGGAGAAAAAAAAGGGTAAAAAAAAGTATCGACGACAGATGATTTTAGGAAGGGGAAAAAAAGGGGGGTAAAAAAAATATCGACGAGAGATGATTTTAGGAAGGAGAAAAAAAAAAGGGGGTAAAAAAAATATCGACGACAGATGATTTTAGGAAGGAGAAAAAAAAAGGGGGGTAAAAAAATATCGACGACAGATGATTTTAGGAAGGAAAAAAAAGGGGGGTAAAAAAAATATCGACGACAGATGATTTTAGGAAGGAGAAAAAAAAAAGGGGGGGTACAAAAATATATCCACGACAAAGTTAGATTTTAAATGCTCTGATTTTATTTTTTTTCCTATGTATATATTTGCGGTTTGGCCTCACGGACTATCACATTCGTAACGTTAATAAGATCCCATCATTTACCCTTCTGGGCTCGATGAATTATTTGAATGCTGCTGCTCCCTGACGTTTGTATAATATCTTGAGACCTGAAAAAAACAAAAATTTCTGTCCGGATTTTAGATATATATATACTCGTTTTCCTTTACATCTGAGGAGACTTCAGTCGGTGAGAGGTGATGGTGTCAAGGTCAAGGGGGGGGTTGAGGGAAGGTCAAGGTCAGGTGGGGAGGGGGAGGGGTTGAGTGATGGATGTAGGTAGAAGAGGGTGATAAATACAGGATCAAGGTCAGATGGGTGATAAAAGACGTTGTCATGGTCAGGCTTTTGAGTGAAAGATATAGAAATGGGTGATAAAGACTGGGTTAAGGTTAGGCTTTTGAGTGAAAGATATGGAAATGGGTGATAAAGACTGGGTTAAGGTCAGGCTTTTGAGTGAAAGATATAGAAATGGGTGATAAAGACTGGGTTAAGGTCAGGCTTTTGAGTGAAAGATATAGAAATGGGTGATAAAGACTGGGTTAAGGTCAGGCTTTTGAGTGAAAGATATAGAAATGGGTGATAATGACTGGGTTAAGGTCAGGCTTTTGAGTGAAAGATATAGAAATGGGTGATAAAAGACTGCGTTGAGGTCAGGCCTTGAATTATCGATATAGAAATGGGTGATAAAGACAGCATGAAGGTCAAACCTTGAATTATAGATATAGAAATGAGTGATAATGATTGCATCAAGGCCAGGCCTTGAATGAAGAATAAAGAGATGGGTGATAAAGAAAAAACAACGAGAAACTTTGATATCAATGTATATAACTCTACAGTTTTGGCGAAGGTTGTAAGATTTCTGGCTAAAAAGAGCTGCAGTTTGTGGTTCTTAGGACGGAAATCATTGGTTTAATATATAGGAAAAGATAATGTTGTGATCAACTCAGACGTCTTAAGTGTGTCCATAGGAGGCGAAAGCCATCGCCCTAAATCAAGGGCCTTGACAAGGTGATTTCTGCAGCGAAACGCCAGATGAGATGAGCCGTGTACGGAGAAGACAATTGCGGACATTTTGTACTTCAGTCGATACGAAACGTAAATATATATTCTATATAAAAGAAAAAAGGACCATGTCAATTGATTGATAAAGAGATTATAACGACAGAAGAAGGAGGCGGGAAAAGCGCTATGTAGATTTTTATATGTGAATGAAATGGACGTAATTAATTCCTCTTGTACACCAAGTGTCGTTTTCAGTCTTCGCTTCGGCGTTTGGAGCTGCAGGTTGGGTATGCTTACAAGGAGATTCATCACTCACTCATCATCTGAAGTGGGTCTTACTCATGAAGTTCCTCATTGTCATGACAACAAGAGATTTACCGACACGTCACTGGGGTCCCAGTCTTGTGCTCTTTACCTTCACACGCCTTTAACCTTATAGCTATGATCTGTGTGTCTTTTTTTCTTTTTTCTTTTTTTTTAAAGATGCAATTCTCCCTCTTTTTACCCCCGTTGATGTTAAAGGAACTCGCTTAAGTTTCATGTTCCTTCTTGGTTTCTCTAGCCCGCTAGCGTTTTTTTTTTTTCTTTCTTTTTAAGTGTTTCATTGAAAGCCTGGCTACGAGTTGGGATGTCTTGTCGTGGCTGAGGTAAGGGTAGTGACATCAAGGGGAGGGATGGTACTCTGTACTTCGAGGTCTCTGTCCTGCATCATCGCAGGCCCTCATGTGTCTGGCGCTGGTGACTCTCTCTCTCTCTCTCTCTCTCTCTCTCTCTCTCTCTCTCTCTCTCTCTCTCTCTCTCTCTCTCCAAACCTCGCAAACGCGGGAGACAGCGACAAAGTATAATAAAAAAAATAAATATATATATATATATATATATATATATATATATATATATATATATATATATATAT
This sequence comes from Panulirus ornatus, assembly GCF_036320965.1. Taxonomy (NCBI): domain Eukaryota; kingdom Metazoa; phylum Arthropoda; class Malacostraca; order Decapoda; family Palinuridae; genus Panulirus; species Panulirus ornatus. The sequence goes on along the minus strand of NC_092226.1, from coordinate 9,970,368 downwards.
ATATATATATATATATCAACGAAAGCCAGGGAGTGAGGGACGGAGGGTGTATCGTTGCATTCAACACCACCTCTCTCTCTCTCTCTCTCTCTCTCTCTCTCTCTCTCTCTCTCTCTCTCTCTCTCTAGGTAAAGCCCTTTCTCTCTCTCTTTTCGCCTCTGGATCGCCTCAATAGATCAACTTTCCTCCCTCTTTCTCTCCCTCCCTCCCCCGCACCCTCCCTCTTCCTCTCCTCCTCCTCCTCCTCCAGACAGCGATCAGCTCGGCTCCTTATTTACCGCTGAGCCAACAGAAGCAATCAGGGTAGGGAGGGGAAACTTTGCCCAGGGAGGTTACAGCCCGGACGGGGGATCGAACTGGAGTCTCCTTTCCCTCCCCCCACACACACTCGTTTGTGAGGCAAATATGTGACCTACTTTGCACTACGCCTCTCTCTCTCTCTCTCTCTCTCTCTCTCTCTAAGGGTCTTCTGTTTGTCTATTCCATGTGCTCCCATATGCAATTCGTATTCCGTGCACTGTAGATTAAGCTTGATATAAATGTGAGGGGTCCATACAGACAGTAATGAAAATTAAGTACGTATCAAAATATTGGCTTTTTATTGCCAGCTGTCACGGTACGTGCTATCGATGCCCAATTCAAGGCCATCACACACACACACACACACACACACACACACACATATATATATATATATATATATACCCTGGCCTAAGCCAGGTACCCCATTTTATCTACCGACCCCTGAGGTGTGGATGAACCGCTGATTTGACTGTGGACCAACTTCCGCAACAAGGATGCGAACCCATGTGCTCGACCTTGGGCGGGGCCCGTGAATGCGTCGTGGTCAACAACGCTAACCACTCTCCACCACGGAGGTCTATGGGTGATATATAGAAGCGGAAGATGATGCGTCGGTCAAGCTGTATGAAATACGGGCTGAAAACGGGGTGAAAGTGTAAGTTTAAAATGGCGACCAACCACTGAGTTAGAATCTAGGATCAAGCAGTGTCCTTTGGGCTTCCATAAAACCGGGGTAAGCCGATGGTCTCTTTCCTCGAGTCTTGTGCTGTGCGCGTTTGTCTTGCGCCGTGAGATAGATTGGTAGGGGTATATATATATATATATATGGGTGTATATATGGTGGAAGGAGAGGTGGGGTGGGGTATATGGAGGAAGGGAAGGCGAGAGGTGGTTGGGGGTGAGTTGTTTCAGTGGGTGACGAGAGAGAGAGAGAGAGAGAGAGAGAGAGAGAGAGAGAGAGAGAGAGAGAGAGAGAGAGAGAGAGAGAGAGAGATCTATAAAGAGGGAAGGGGAAATGTTGGGAGGGACGGAGGGAAGGGGAATGGAAGGGGGGAGGGAGTGGGTAGGGGAGAGAAAGGACCTGGTGTTCGATAAGAAGGGTATTGGCATATCGTCCCTCCCGGGAAGGAAGAGGCTAACCTCGTCCAGCGCTTGTGGGTGGTGGGTAGTGGCTTAGTGGCAAGGCAAGACACCACTCTCTCTCTCTCTCTCTCTCTCTCTCTCTCTCTCTCTCTCACCGTTTCCACATATTTCGACGTCAATAAAAGGCAGTCAAAATTACTTTTGTCTTATATATATATATATATATATATATATATATATATATATATATATATATATATATATATATATATATACTTTATCTATCGATCGATCTGTCTGTCTATCTGTATCAGAAAATCCGACGTCTTTTGACTCACACGATGCTGAATCTTCGAAGCTTTCGTTATTATTAATCTATACAACAGCTTCCCCTTGTTGCCCGAGCTTCAAGACATGCCCCCCTGATTCTTAACTGTACAAACATGAAATTCCTTTTTTTTTTTTCCCTACCCTCGCAGCAGGTTTGGTTGGTTGGTTTGGTTGTTGGGTGGGGGAGGGAGTTGGGGTATGGAGGGTTGGTTGGTTCTTGAAGGAAAAGAAGAGAGAGGGGAAAAAAGGGAGGAAATCTTTTGACGTGGAGCAGATGCTTCCCAAATTGTATATTTCAGAGAGAGTGGTCACATCACTTGAAATATATTACCTCCAGCCGGAGTCTTGTGCACGCCAAAATATTTTTCCTAAGCGTAAGGGACCGTATTTCTTATTTTTCCAATATCTTTCTCAACGGCTCCTTTTTTTTTTTCTTATTATTTACCTTCGTTATTCTTTTTTTTCTTATTTTCGTACCCTTCTTCGTTTTCTTGCATTTATGTCTCATGCTTTTTCTTGTAGTGCTAATCTATTACTTATTCTTCCGTATGCTTATATTTTTGTTTTCTTCCCATATCACCATCACTACCATCACCACTCCTACCCAGCCCTTAACACAAGCTCATCCAAGTTGCCACTTGGAAATAAGGAAGAAGAACACACGATATATGTGGGAGACATTCATTCAGTTCACCTTTGTGGGAGAATCTCTCCTGTGTACTTCTGTGTACTGGACTCCAGCAGATAACCTCGTCGTGGACCATCAGGTCTTCTGTTGTCTCTCATTATGTACTCCCATGTACTGCACTATGTACTCCATGTACAGCGCTGTGGACTCCATGTACTGCACTAAACACTCCATGTACTGTGCTTCAACAGGTAACCTCGTCGTAGACCATCAGGTCTTCTGTTATCTGTCTCTCCTTATGTGTTATCGGTCATCCTAAGACGTCTGCTAACCTTTACCTTTTTGAAATAAGTTCCTTTAAATGATTCTCTCTCTCTCTCTCTCTCTCTCTCTCTCTCTCTCTCTCTCTCTCTCTCTCTCTCTCTCTCCACGTTCCTTCCTCCCTAAGGTCAATACAGGCTCAATACACCGTTTATTTTATGTTTTCTCTTCCATTAATCTGCTGCCTGAGTAGCGCTGATTCTCATCGTGTCCTCTGATGTATCTAAGAATTCATTTTGTAGAAAATATACATCTCCTCTGCCCACAGTTTATTAGAATATCCTTTACATCTGTCAGCCCAGAATTTCTTTGAAAATCCGTCTCATCTACCCACAGTTTGTTACAAAATCCGTCTCATCTACCCACAGTTTGTTACAAAATCCGTCTCATCTACCCACAGTTTGTTACAAAATCCATCTCATCTGCCCACAATTTTTTAGAAAATCCATCTCATCTGCCCACTATTTCTCTGCTTTTTCTTTCGTTTCAGATCTGTCTCATCTCAGCATCCTTCATCTATTTACTCTTCTGATTTTCATCCCCATGTCTTGCAGGATCTGGTAGCATTTACCTGTTTTTCAATACTGTTTATACATAACAGTTTGGCTCCCAACACCACCATCACTGTTGATGGAACTCCCTCGACCCCTTGGAAACCCTGAGCACCCGATTGTATCTTGTAGTCTCGACTTCCTTGCTCAAAAGAGTCATCGAAATTCTGGATTTTTCAGCCATGTTTCAGAATTTCATTGTTTAACACATTGCCATTCTCCTCAGGGTAGGTCTGCTCCCTTAACTCGCCTGCCTTACAGTCAGGCAGAACCAGTGGTACCAGAAGGATCCAGTGTTTTAGATTCGATGAGATCAAGGTTGTCAAAGCCTTTTGATGGTTTTGAACACCTGCGTCTGATTACTTCTTGACCTTCTCTTCACCCGGCGAAAATAACTGAAGATTCATCCAGACATCTTCTCATAAGATTTGTTTCTGTCTTTATATGAAGTAAGGCGAGTACAGCTGAACATGCTATTCGAAGTAGGGACGCGCCTATGAATTGAATTCACGGGCCGTCTGTAGTCTGTCGCATGGGTTCGATTCCTGGTATTGGTAGTCGGTCCACAGTCAATGCAGGTCCTTATCTTCCCATTGGGGTTTGTCGATTGATTGGTTAACTGGCTTAGGCTTGGATATATATATATATATATATATATATATATATATATATATATATATATATATATATATATATATATATATATATATTATCCCTGGGGATAGGGGAGAAAGAATACTTCCCACGTATTCCCTGCATGTCGTAGAAGGCGACTAAAAGGGAAGGGAGCGGGGGCTGGAAATCCTCCCCTCTTGTTTTTTTTTTGTTTTTCTCAAAGAAGGAACAGAGAAGGGGGCCAGATGAGGATATTCCCTCAAAGGCCCAGTCCTCTGTTCTTAACGCTACCTCGCTAACGCGGGAAATGGAGAATAGTATGAAAGAAAGAAAATATATATATATATATATATATATATATATATATATATATATATATATATATATATCGTTAATGAGATGACCTTGATAAGAGCATGCAGTTGTCCGTGCCGTCTCTGCTAGAATAAAAAGATACATTCTTAGATTTGAATTCGAATGTTTAAGTTATGTAATCTTGAATGATGTTCTCCCTTTTCCATTGCTTGTCTGCACTGATCTTTTGGCTCTTGGCCAATGTAAATTCAACACTTTATATCATTTTACTCCTTTTGTTCATATAGTTCAACAGAATTATACTGTGGCTGGTTTTCTTGCTTGCACATTAGATGTGAAAAATTCGTAGATAATGGGTAATGAAATTCATTTGCCACTTATGATCCCAGCCCATCAGTTTGTCAATGTCAGGTTTCTGGTATAGACTTTCAGATTCTGTTGTAACTTTGCTGCCCAGTTGAATGTCGTCTGCGAATATCGATAGCTTGCAAGAGATTTCATTATCAATGTCACTGTCATTATCAGAAGAGAAATTACCAAATTATCTATGTCACTGTCATTATCAGAAGTGAAATTGCCCCAGAAGTGATTCCTGTGGCACACCACTTGCTACGACCAACCATTCTGAGGCCTGATCGCTCATCATTACTATTTCTTATAGAGCCTGTCAACGATTATATATATTTTTTTTCATCATCGAATTGCAACTCTGTATGTATCCTGTGTCCACTTTTGGTAGTAATCTTTGATGCGGAACGACACAGAAGGCTTGCTTTCTGAAAGTCTAGGCATATGACATCATGCCCCCTTTTTGCCTTCATCGTACATGTTGATCAAATCACAGAACAGATTAAGCTGATCTGTCAGACGTGAGCTGTTGCGTCCAGAACCTTGCTGAGAATCGTTGATTAAATGATGATGATCCTGTAAATGATTTACCGTCGTATCACGAACGATGTTTTACATAAATGGACGAATTAGGACGAAGTGAAGTCGTCGCTTGCGATATATATATAAAGTCAATTGGGAGGTGAGTTTGAATGGAGAAAAACTGGAGGAAGTGAAGTGTTTTAGATATCTGGGAGTGGATCTGGCAGCGGATGGAACCATGGAAGCGGAAGTGGATCATAGGATGGGGGAGGGAGCGAAAATTCTGGGAGCCTTGAAGAATGTGTGGAAGTCGAGAACATTATCTCGGAAAGCAAAAATGGGTATGTTTGAAGGAATAGTGTTTCCAACAATGTTGTATGGTTGCGAGGCGTGGGCTATGGATAGAGTTGTGCGCAGGAGGATGGATGTGCTGGAAATGAGATGTTTGAGGACAATGTGTGGTGTGAGGTGGTTTGATCGAGTAAGTAACGTAAGGGTAAGAGAGATGTGTGGAAATAAAAAGAGCGTGGTTGAGAGAGCAGAAGAGGGTGTTTTGAAATGGTTTGGGCACATGGAGAGAATGAGTGAGGAAAGATTGACCAAGAGGATATATGTGTCGGAGGTGGAGGGAACGAGGAGAAGAGGGAGACCAAATTGGAGGTGGAAAGATGGAGTGAAAAAGATTTTGTGTGATCGGGGCCTGAACATGCAGGAGGGTGAAAGGAGGGCAAGGAATAGAGTGAATTGGAGCGATGTGGTATACCGGGGTTGACGTGCTGTCAGTGGATTGAATCAAGGCATGTGAAGCGTCTGGGGTAAACCATGGAAAGCTGTGTAGGTATGTATATTTGCGTGTGTGGACGTATGTATATACATGTGTATGGGGGTGGGTTGGGCCATTTCTTTCGTCTGTTTCCTTGCGCTACCTCGCAAACGCGGGAGACAGCGACAAAGTATAAAAAAAAAAAAAAAAAAAAAAAATATATATATATATATATATATATATATATATATATATATATATATATATTTTTTTTTTTTTTTTTCATTTTCTCATTTACGGAATTTCCCGTAATGACCGTCATTTATTGATATAACTTTTGTGAAATTTTAAAAGTAACGAACACAGTGATTTGTAAACGAGGGGGGGAGAAAGAATAAGAACTCTGTTAGCATCTTAGAAAAAAAATATATATATTTGTTATTTATTGGTTCTTCTGTCAAAGCCTTTTGATACTCGCACCACTTTTTGATGAAAAATGTTGGGCTCATTCAGTATAGTAACGACGGGAAAGGAAGAAAATGTGAGGGAAAGAAATAGAGACGATAACAAAAAAAAAAGGAGGGTGGGGGAACACTGTGTTTTGTACAACGCGAGGTGATTATCACGGACGATTCACGTGACGTATTCAGTCGAGTTTGTCAACATAGAGATTCATTAGGGCAGGTACTGAGGTGTGAAACACGTGCAGTTATGGTCAGGCGACATTGAAATTCTCTCTCTCTCTCTCTCTCTCTCTCTCTCTCTCTCTCTCTCTCTCTCTCTCTCTCTCTCTCTCTTCTGGGGGGAGGGGTGAGGAGGTGTGTGTGTGTGTGTGTGTGTGTGTGTGTGTGTGTGTGTGTGTGTATGTGGAGAGGGAGGGAGAGGGGAGGAGCTCCAGGTATAGTTGGCTGGTGCACTTGTGTCTTGATTTCCTCTGCGAGGGTGGGTGATTCGGTGATCGAAGCTTCAGGAGGGACGTATAGGGTTCAGTCTTGTGTCTTCGAAGCTTCAAGAGGGATGTAAATGTGGTTGTCTCGTGTTCTCGAAGCATCATTAGGGACGTATATGGTTCGGTCTCGTGTCTTCAAAGCTTCAGGAGGGATCGTATATGGTTCATCTCTCGTGTCTTCGAAGCTTAAGGAGGGACGCGTATGGTTCAGTCTCATGTCTTCGAAGCTTCAAGAGGGACGTATATAGTTGTCTCGTGTCTTCGAAGTTTCAGAAGGACGTGTGGTTCAGTCTCGTGTCTTCGAAGCTTCAGGAGGGACGTAGGTGGTCAGTCTCGTTTACTCCTTAGGTTTGTATGGCAAGTGTGTTGCTCCACCTTCTGTATTACCACCCTGTTGAATGGGCGTTCATCTTTAGAATCTTTGATCTTCGTGTGGCAGTGACCTGCGGAATTGTACAAGATTTTACGTTGGGTTTCGTCTGTTGGAGTCCCTGTTATGTAATACGGTCATAGAAATAGAATTAATGGTATTTTTACTCTTTAAAACAAACACACACACACACACACACACACACACACACACACACACACACACACACACACACACACACACACACAAACACAACATATGAATAAGTAGAGATGAAATCTATCCGGTCCTGTTGCCAAAATTCGGGTCGATCCACTGAACGAAAACAAGAGCAACGTTCGATTGTACTGTGCTGGGAAAGAGAAAATTTGAGAGAGAGAGAGAGAGAGAGAGAGAGAGAGAGAGAGAGAGAGAGAGAGAGAGAGAGAGAGAGAGAGAGGCAAGAAAAAAGCAGACCCCGAACGCGGCCCCCTCACATTCTCTCTCTCTCTCTCTCTCTCTCTCTCTCTCTCTCTCTCTCTCTCTCTCTCTCTCTCTGTGGGGAAGGTTGTTTGTTTTGGGTGGTTATAGGGAGGGGAGGGGGGGGGGGGAGCATAATTTGCATAGCTGATCGGTGAATAAATTTTGGGTCGTTTTCGTCTTCAAGGCGCTGTGAGTGACGGCACAACAAGCAGGCGTCTCCAGCGACGTATGAGCCAGATTACGTTGATCTGTAGCGACGTATGAGCCAGATTATGTTCATCTGTAGCGACGTATGAGCCAGATTACGTTCATCTTTTGTTCAGATACTGGCATCTGTATCTCCCTTTTGCTCTACCAGGACGTAACGAGAAGGAAAGGAGCTGGGTTATATATATATATATATATATATATATATATATATATATATATATATATATATATATATATATATATATATATATCCCTGGGGATAGGGGATTAAGAATACTTCCCACGTATTCCCTGCGTGTCGTAGAAGGCGACTAAAAGGGGAGGGAGCGGGGGGCTGGAAATCCTCCCCTCTCGTTTTTTTTTAATTTTCCAAAAGAAGGAACAGAGAATTGGGCCAGTCAAAGGCCCAGTCCTCTGTTCTTAATGCTACCTCGCTAACGCGGGAAATGGCGAATAGTTTAAAAGAAAGAAAGATATATATATATATATATATATATATATATATATATATATATATATATATATATATATATATATAGTACAGACCAAGTTATTTCAAAGTTGAAATCTACTTTTTTTTCTAATAAACCAAATTCCACTTTGCTCCTTCCTTCATCATCATCATCGTCTCACGTTCTATTAAAATCTTTTCCTTCAGCCTTGAAATCTGTTTTCAAAGTCAGCTTTCATTTCTCATTCTCTCTCTCTCTCTCACATCTTTTGATATCAACACAGTCTTTACCAAGTCCATTCTCTTCTCACACTATAATATTCTAAAGTTTATGTTAAGAAAAAAGTCGTGATTTATTCCTTTTTTTTAGAATTCATCTTTAAAAATATCATCAATTTTATTAGATTTTTTTTTTTTCGACGTTTTCCATATTTAGATTCAGGTTTTTGATATATATATATTTTCTTTTTGTCCTGATTTTTTGCCATTTCGAGTCGAACTTAACTTCTGCCTTGGGACGCAAGCAGCAGAGCCAACCCCGCGCTCTCTGTCTTTCTTTGCGCCTCGCCGTCAAATTCCCTCGCTTCAGTTACCTGTTTCGTCGCTTGGTATGTCAGTAAGAGAAATCCACCGCCTTTCTCTCCCACCTCTCTCTCTCTCTCTCTCTCTCTCTCTCTCTCTCTCTCTCTCTCTCTCTCTCTCTCTCTCTGTCTATGTAAAGTGTATCGGCTTCCTCTTGTTCAAACGTTTGTCTGGCAAACGTCTGAGAGAGAGAGAGAGAGAGAGAGAGAGAGAGAGAGAGAGAGAGAGAGAGAGACTCTTCTTTCTTTTTCTTTCTCTCACCAAGTACAACAACAATGATACTGATGATTATGACTGATAATTATGATAACTAATATTGGTAATAATGATAATTGACTGCTTGTAGGGTAAAAAGGCCCAGTCATAGGCTAAAGATATATATATATATATATATATATATATATATATATATATATATATATATATATATATATATATAGAGAGAGAGAGAGAGAGAGAGAGAGAGAGAGAGAGAGGGAAAAAAAATAACAATCATGACCCTAGGTGTACAGTAAGACAAGACCATCATAATGTGTGTCTTAGAATCGTCCAGCACACCCACCTGACGAAGGTGTGGAAAAGATTTGTTTTTTTGGTCTGTGGATTGTAGTGGCTTGATGATGAGGGCCTTAATGATCCCCTGGTAATTGGTGGGCCTTTGTCTGTCTGTTTGTCTCTCTCTCTCTCTCTCTCTCTCTCTCTCTCTCTCTCTCTCTCTCTCTCTCTCTCTCTCTCTTTGTAGGTAGTGTTTAACGCCAAACCACCTCGCTTGGACCTTTTGTCTCTGTGGTCTCTCTCTCTCTCTCTCTCTCTCTCTCTGTCTGTCTGTCTGTCTGTCTGTCTGTCTGTCTGTCTGTCTGTCTGTCTGTCTGTCTGTCTGTCTGTCTCTCTCTCTCTCTCTCTCTCTCTCTCTCTCTCTCTCTCTCCAACCCGGCAGCGGTGCCTTTTAAATTTAACAGAATGTATTTACCACTTCTGAAGGCACCTCTTTGTCATCAGTTTACCTCCAGCAAACCATTTCTTCTGCTGCTTTTCCTCTCCCGTGCGTGCGTGAGTGAGTGAGTGAGTACCAACGGAAGTATTTATCACTTACGTTGGATATGATTCTCAGCGCCTTCCTTCGAAACAGTGTGTCGCGGGAGGCTGGTGCCATTGCAATTGAAAGGAACGGTCACCACAACAAGGATGGAATACCGGTGGAACAGGGGACCGGGAGCTCGGAAACATGGAACGGGGATGGGAGAATGGAACGAGTCCAGTGAAAGAAATGGAAGATACGCGTCTTTGGGGAAAGGTAAATATGGGTGTTGGGTTGTCAGCGAAGGGAAGGTGGTATGGGCCGTGATGGCGTAGGGAAAGAAGGAACGGAACGGGGGAGGAATGAAACGGAAGAAACGTTGAGGAAAATAACAGGGCCATAGAGCTCAGAGAGAGAGAGAGAGAGAGAGAGAGAGAGAGAGAGAGAGAGAGAGAGAGAGAGAGAGATAGAGAGAGAGAGAGAGAGAGTATAAAGAGAGGACAGAATGTAATAGCTTTGAGGTGACTTTAAGTAAAAAAAAGAAAAGAAAAAAAATGTGTCTTATGTAAGGAAAGGAAAGTAGAGGAGCAAGGAAACTAGATGGAGTTTAGGAAAGGTTGAGAGAATTTGAGAAACTAGAGGGAAAATGAGACTGAAGCTATCAGAGAAAGTATTTTAGGTATTAGAGAAGGCAGAGAAAGTATTTTAGGTATTAGAGAAAGCAGAGAAAGTATTGTAGGTATTAGAGAAAGCAGAGAAAGTATTTTAGGTATTAGAGAAAGCAGAGAAAGTATTTTAGGTATTAGAGAAAGCAGAGAAAGTATTGTAGGTATTAAAGAAAGCAGAGAAAGTATTTTAGGTATTAGAGAAAGCAGAGAAAGTAATTTAGGTATTGAAGAAAACAGAGAAAGTATTGAGGATTATAGAAAGCAGAGAAAGTATTAAAGGATGAGAGAAAGCAGAAATAGTAGTGAGGCATTATAGAAAGCAGAGAAAGTCTCGGTGGATTCAACAAAGCAAGAGAAAGTAGGAATCCTTGAGAAAGCTGTTGGAGGAAGCAGGGAAAGTAAGAAGCATTGTAAGGAAGTTAGAGACAGTGGAGAAAGTATAGAAGAACTGTGTAATGTCCAGAGTCAGTCGTGGTGGCAAGACATGCCTCCCTTCTTGCTCTCCTACCCACCCACCATCAGCTGTTGTTGTTGGTGGAGGTGGTGAGCGTTTGTTTATAATTTGTTGTTCAGTTTTTGGTTTGTTTTTTCCAGTTTGGGTTTTCTCTTTTTACAAGTAGCCTGTCCCTGACAGTGTGGCAGTACATGTTCCTCCTCGTGAATTTTACTTTACTTCTTTTCGTACAGACGAATATGACATTCTTGATTCCTGCTGACATCCTTGATTCCCTCTGACATCCTTGATTCCCTCTGACATCCTTGATTCCCTCTGACATCCTTGATTCCCTCTGACATCCTTGATTCCCTCTGACATCCTTGATTCCCTCTGACATCCTTGACTCCTTCTGACATTCATGATTCCTTTGTTACCCTTCATTCATTCGGGATTCTTGGTTTCTTTTGTGTTCTTAGATTTTCTACCTTTTGGCATCCTTTGTTCCGTTAGGATACTCGATATCCTTTGGTATAACCTTCATTCCTTTAGCTTCCTTGATTCCTTTGGTATACCCTTCATTCCTTTAGCGTCCTTGATTCCTTTGGTATAACCTTCATTCCTTTAGCGTCCATGATTCCTTTGGTATCCATGACTCCTTCAGTGCCCTTGATTCATCTGGGGTCCTTGGTTTCCTTTAGTATCCCTGATTCCTTTAGTTTTCTGTATGTCTTTGCTGTACTTTTCTTTTTTCCTTTTCGTATCCTTGATTTTCTTTCAGTAGTCATGATTCCTTTGGCATCCTCGATTCCCTCTTGAGGTACGAGCGCAAACAAACTCATAAGGAGATTCGTGGCGTATTGGACGAGATCACAGAATTGCTCATTTATGAGTCGCTCTGCCGCCCTCACCCCCAGGGAAGAGAAGGAAACAATGAGCCGTATTTGTAATCAGTGGTACAGAAGGAAGACAAAGAAAGAAATAAGAAAGAAATAAGAAAAAAAATAAGAAAGAAGTAATAAGCGTAGATGAAAGTATTTCCATCCTGCCCCAGTAGAGAAGAATTATATATATATATATATATATATATATATATATATATATATATATATATGGTTAGCAAAACGTGAAGGGCTTGGAAACATTGGAGGAAGTCTGGAGGAGACAGGAGAGATTAGACAGGAGGATGGAAGTTAGACAGGAGAGAGGGGCATGTAGACAGGAGAGTGGAATCAGACAGGGGAAATGGAGGTGTAGAAATGAGAGTGGAAGTGTAGAGAGGAGTGGAATGAGATAGTAGAGAGAAGAGGCTGGATGTAGACGTGGAAGAGGCACGGGAGAACAAGAGAGAATAGCGGACAGAGACCAAAGCTGGGAGGATCTCTCGGGGCTTTGCCCCCCACACCCCACATTTCCGGGTGAAGCTAAGCCGACATGCTGCTTGAGCGATGCACAGGACAGGGTAATATTCCGAGTCCGCCACACAATTTTTGGGACGATGTAGTCACCGTGGAAAACGTCTTTACTCTCAGATCAAGAATCGTTTTACTTTCAGCTCAAGAAACGTGTTACTCTCAGATCAAGAAATGTTTTACTTTCAGCTCAAGAAACGTGTTACTCTCAGATCAAGAAATGTTTTACTTTCAGCTCAAGAAACGTGTTACTCTCAGATCAAGAAATGTTTTACTTTCAGCTCAAGAAACGTGTTACTCTCAGATCAAGAATCGTTTTACGTTCAGCTCCAGAAACGTGTTACTCTCGGATCAAGAAATATTTTACTCGGATTAAGAAATGTTTGACTCTCAGAACAAAGTGATTTACTTAGACCAAGAAAGCTATTTTGCATGAATATAAAGCCATTCGTTTGTTTTTTTCAGACGTTTGCCTCTACCATACTGCTCAAGAGAGTATCAGTGTGTACTATCCATTTGAAGCCTTCTTTGAAGTCCATTGTGATTAAATGGTGTTGATTCGTCTCCCATTAAACAGCCTGTGCCGGTTTCTAAAGTGAACAGTTTGGAAAGAATATATATATATATATATATATATATATATATATATATATATATATATATATATATATATATACATACATAATGTATATAATAAACACAAGACATTTAGAGAATAGGTGCGAGTAGATGAGGCCTTTCATTCGTCTGTTCCTGGAGCTACCTCGCTAACGCGGGAAACGGCGATCAAGTATGAGATATACCCCCCCACCAGGAGCCCCACCTCTTCCTGGAACTCCCGCGTCTCCAAAGCTTCGCTACTCTCATTAGTGGAGAGGACAGGATGGTCTCCTTTGATGTGAGAAGTTCTTTAAGGACGAGACTTGTGTCTCTTCCTCATTGACTGTCGACGATGATGATGATGGAGTAGCCGCCGCTTGGGCAAAAGCAGACGTACTGCTCTTCCTCCCTCACTCACTCGCAGTGAAACCTCAAGCCGGCGGAGTCCGGGAACACCTGTTTCTAAATGAAGATGATGGTGTAGTCGAGTGTATTTTTGTGATGTCCCTCTTTCACGGCTGATGATGCGAGGCATTTCAGAATCGAGTCGAGGTTTTTAAGCTGCATCCTGTCGGCTTTGAGAGACGAAGTGCTGCCTTTATTTTTTACCCTCACTCTTGATGCTCACTGGGCCTCTCCTTCGTCACCTTTAAGGACCGAGGCGAAATGTTTTCTGGGCGGGCGAACGTTCATTTCTAGTAAGGTTGATGTGTTTATATCTCGACAGCTCGGCTGGCCACTGCGGCAGATACACTGTGTGTCAACAGCTCCACGAGTCATTCATTCACTGGCATGTGGACACCCAGTCTCGATGCCCAACCCCCGAAAACCCCCCCTCATTGAAACCCCCCCAGTATCTTGTATAGATAGTCCACACACACACACACACCACACACACACACACGGCGACAAAACACACACCAACCTCCTCCTTCCTCCTCTTCCCCCCCCATTCTTGTGTGTCACTCCTCCTCCTCACCACCGTAGACCAATCACTTAATTCCCCACTGTCCCTAATCGCTGCTTGGCCTTCCAGGGTACGTTTTCTGTGTGTGTCCTTCCCACTATCTCTCGTCCGATGGAAATTGATGCTTGTGTGGGATCTTATGTCCTCGTACTTATAATCCCCCATGAGTCTTGATGCAGGTTTGTCCTTCCAGTATGAGTCTTTTTTTTCCTCCGTCTTTTCCTTAGGATATCGATGCCTGTAGGATCGTGCATCATCGTACCATATATCATTAACACCTTTCCTTCAGCCGTTACATAGTTCTTAACATCATCACGAGGTACTGTCTCTTCACTCGATCATTTATCATTTTTTTTTTTCAATTCTCTGTCGTTGCTTGAGAGGTTGACAGTACCAACCAAACACCAAATATCCATCAAGTCTCAACCTAACTTTTGTTGTTGTTGATGTCCTGCAGATCTCCATCTTCCACTTCGTTATACGTCAGTTGGACACCAGTAGTCATTAGACTTTTCGTGACTTTACTTCTGGATCGTATTTCCTGGGCGATCCATTCATCAAATACCCACAGGTGTGGGTGTGTGTGTGTGTCTACCCTTCCTCTCTGTAGTGTGGGTGACACGTGACTTGTGGATGATGACGAAGTTCCATTTGAGTGTTAGGTTGTGCATCTCCTGATGTGTTCTGGGTTGCCGGTTCTTGGTCTTCATCATCAGTGTGTTTTCCGTAGGTGTTCCAGCTAGCTTTCTCAGTCTCTCGCACCTTTGATATTGTCTTTTATTTTTTCATCTTTAGAATGACAGACGTCTTTCTTCCTTCATCGTCCAGGACGTCTTTCTTCCTTTACGACCAAAGGATGAAAGAAGAGATATGTTGAATGTTGCGGGAGAAGGTATATAGAATGTTGAGGAACGCTGAAGACTGCGGAAGATCGGGGTAGAGTGCTTGCAGAAGGTCAGAGAATGTTGAAGAATGCTGAGGAACGTGGACGAACACTGAAAAATATTGAAAAATGCAAAATTATGTTGAATGGTGAAGAATGCTGAAGAATGTTGAAGATTGTGTGAAGAATATTGAAGAATGGTGGAGATTGTTGTGGAATGCTAAAGATTGTTGATGGAACAAGAAGAATATAGAGGAAAGTTGAAGAACGTTCGGGAATGCTGAAGATTGTTGGAGAATGCTGAAGAATCTGGAAGAATGTTGGTGAATGACGAGAATATCGAAGAATGTTAAAGAATGTTGAGACTATGGATCCGCACCCGTTTACATCATGTAATCTCGCCATCCGCACATTCTCATCCAAAATACCTTTCATCCTTCACCGTACACGTTACCTCAGCAGTGTTTCCTTGGGTCGTGGAAGCGCCTCAGGCCAGGGAAGTGCTTGATCCATTGTGAGCCTCGGTCAAAGTGTGTCATGTGGAGCTGGGATGTGTTGGGGGGATGGGAAGGGCTCCAGCTCTTTTGAGGTCTCTTGAAAAACAGTTTCGTTAATTGTTCGTGTGCGTTTGTTTGTCTGTGATATATATATATATATATATATATATATATATATATATATATATATATATATATATATATATATATATATTTCTTTCTTTCATGCTTTTCGCCATTTCCCGCGTTAGCGAGGTAGCGTTAAGAACAGAGGACTGGGTCTTTGAAGGAAATCCTCACTTGACCCCCCCTTCTCTGTTCCTTTTGGAAGATGAAAAATGAGAGGGGAGGATTTCCAGCCCCCCGCTCCCTCCCCTCTTAGTCGCCTTCTATATATCATTATTATTATTAAACTTAAAGGACCCCTTTCCAAGGGTTCTTGGAGCATCAAGACTGCGTTGCTGTCTGTAGCAGGGAAAGGATGGATGCTTTTGCGGTCACAAGTTCTTCGACGAGATTGAACTCCGTTGATAAAACTTTCCCCCGTGGATGACTTTTAATTTACGGCGTTACAAATAAGCACAAATGGTGTCTGGTTGTTCTTTTTTTTCATACTTCGCCACCGTTTCCCGCGTTAGTGAGGTAGCACCAGGAACAGACGCGGAAAGGCCACATCCACTAACATCCATTCTCTAGTTGTCATATGTCATGCACCGAAACCACAGCTCCCTATCCACATCCAGGCCCCACAGACCTTTCCATGCCGCTTCACATGCCCTGGTTCATTCCATTGGCAACACGTCAACTCATGTAAATCTCTGAGTTCCATTTCACTGTGTCCCGTTCACGCCTTTCACCCTAGTGCATGTTCAGGCCCCGATCGCTCAAAATCGTTTTCACTTCATCCTTCCACCTCCAGTTTGGTCCTCCCGTTCTCTTCGTTTCCTCCACTTTTGACATATTTATACTATTTGTAAACCTTCCCTCACTCATTCTTTCCGTATGTCCAAACCATTTCAACACACCGTCTTCTACTCTCTCAACCACACACTTTTTATTACCACACATCTCTCTTGCCCTTTCATTACTTACTCGATCAAACCACCTCACACCACATACTGTCCTCAAACATTTCATTTCTAACACATCTACCCTCCTCCGTACTACACATTCATTGTGCCACTCCTCAGGCGCATCTCGCATTGAAACCTAACCCACTAATCAGTAACACAGTCACTCCCTTTTCTTAATAAATTCACCTGCATCACCATTCACTTTAGCCGCCTTGCCATATTTCATCTTACGCAAGACATTCACCCCCTTATATATATATATATATATATATATATATATATATATATATATATATATATATATATATATATATATATCTGGGAGTGGATCTGGCAGCGGATGGAACCATGGAAGCGGAGGTGGATCATAGGGTGGGGGAGGGGGCGAAAATTCTGGGGGCCTTGAAGAATGTGTGGAAGTCGAGAACATTATCTCGGAAAGCAAAAATGGGTATGTTTGAAGGAATAGTGGTTCCAACAATGTTGTATGGTTGCGAGGCGTGGGCTATGGATAGAGTTGTGCGCAGGAAGATGGATGTGCTGGAAATGAGATGTTTGAGGACAATGTGTGGTGTGAGGTGGTTTGATCGAGTGAGTAACGTAAGGGTAAGAGAGATGTGTGGAAATAAAAAGAGCGTGGTTGAGAGAGCAGAAGAGGGTGTTTTGAAGTGGTTTGGGCACATGGAGAGGATGAGTGAGGAAAGATTGACCAAGAGGATATATGTGTCGGAGGTGGAGGGAACAAGGAGAAGAGGGAGACCAAATTGGAGGTGGAAAGATGGAGTGAAAAAGATTTTGTGTGATCGGGGCCTGAACATGCAGGAGGGTGAAAGGAGGGCAAGGAATAGAGTGAATTGGAGCGATGTGGTATACCGGGGTTGACGTGCTGTCAGTGGATTGAATCAAGGCATGTGAAGCGTCTGGGGTAAACCATGGAAAGCTGTGTAGGTATGTATATTTGCGTGTGTGGACGTATGTATATACATGTGTATGGGGGGGGGGGTTGGGCCATTTCTTTCGTCTGTTTCCTTGCGCTACCTCGCAAACGTGGGAGACAGCGACAAAGTATAATAAATAAAAATGAAAAAAAAAAAAAAAAATATATATATATATATATATATATATATATATATATATATATATATATATATATATATAAACCTTAAAGGAGTATATCAGCATATAAAGAACTCCTTATGCAAGAAAGCAGAAGATTCCTTAATAATGTGTAGTTCCGTAAATTATATTTTTTCCTTCCAGAACCCATCCATCTGCGATGTTCCTCCCTCCCTCCCCCTCTAGATCAAGAGCAGCAGCACCTCGTCGGGAAACATGAAGGTGCCCTTGAGGGGCATTCTATTGTCCGTGCCTGACAAGTTCAGGGGTTCTGATGAAATGGAAAGAATACTTCCCACGTATTCCCTGAGTGTCGTAGAAGGCGACTAAAAGGGAAGGGAGCGGGGGGCTGGAAATCCTCCCCTCTCGTTTTTTTTTTTTTTTTTTTTTTTTCCAAAAGAAGGAACAGAGAAGAGGGCCAGGTGAGGATATTCCCTCAAAGGCCCAGTCCTCTGTTCTTAACGCTACCTCGCTATCGCGGGAAATGGCGAATAGTATGAAAAAAAAAAAAAAAAGAATGTCAACTTCCTCCCACTTTTTTTTTTTTTTTCTTGTTTTCGACGTGTCATTATTTCCTCCTCTTCCTCTGCCACCTGGATAATTATAGGGTTGTTATTGATGTTTAGGGGAACCTGTGGCGTCTGTTGGTGTAGCGGCTGGCAACTAGCGGGGTCATTAAGGCCACATTAAGTGTGAGGATATATAACCAGGAGAACGTTAATTCTAAACACCTTGTTTCACGCGCTCAGGGTTATTCTAAAGCTATACACGGAGTTCCTACTGTATTTATTATTATTATTATTATTTATTATTATTATTATTACTAGTATCATTATTTCCATTGTTATTATTACAATACTTGATCGCCGTTTCCCGCGTCAGCGAAGTAACGCCGGGAAGCAGACTAAGAATGGCTCATGCGCTTGTACACATGCACACACACACACACACACACACACACACACATATATATATATATATATAGACCTTGATGTACGTGTGCGAGATCTTAAAACACGTGTGCGTTCAACTTATTTATCGCTGGCGAGATTATAACGTGTAAGTTCATTTTTTTTCCCAGAGAGAGAGAGAGAGAGAGAGAGAGAGAGAGAGAGAGAGAGAGAGAGATTATTATACGTGCGAACTACATCGGACAGGGATTAATATACATGCGACTTGTATCGTACCGGTAGCAGTAAACGTGATGTATTATGATACTCGCAAATGACCTTGGTCTGGTCATGAGAAACGGGTCATGTCCATCTAAATATTATATCACGTGCGAATTACATCGAAGTGGTGTTAACTTGCATGCGAATGACATCGAAGTGGTGTTAACTTGCATCCAAATTACATCGAAGTGTTGTTAACTTTCATGCGAATGACATCGAAGTGGTGTTAACTTGCATGCAAATTATATCGAAGTGGTGTTAACTTGCATGCGAATTACATCGAAGTGGTGTTAACTTGCATCCAAATTACATCGAAGTGGTGTTAACTTGCATGCGAATGACATCGAAGTGGTGTTAACTTGCATCCAAATTACATCGAAGTGGTGTTAACTTACATGCGAATTACATCGAAGTGGTGTTAACTTGCATGCAAATTATATCGAAATGGTGTTAACTTGCATGCAAATTATATCGAAGTGGTGTTAACTTACATGCGAATGACATCGAAGTGTTAACTTGCATGCGAATGACATCGAAGTGGTGTTAACTTGCATGAAAATTATATCGAAGTGGTGTTAACTTACTTGCGAATGACATCGAAGTGGTGTTAACTTACTTGCGAATGACATCGAAGTGGTGTTAACTTACTTGCGAATGACATCGAAGTGGTGTTAACTTACTTGCGAATGACATCGAAGTGGTGTTAACTTACTTGCGAATGACATCGAAGTGGTGTTAACTTACTTGCGAATGACATCGAAGTGGTGGTAACTTACTTGCGAATGACATCGAAGTGGTGTTAACTTACTTGCGAATGACACCGAAGTGGTGTTAACTTACATGCGAATGACATCGAAGTGGTGTTAACTTACTTGCGAATGACATCGAAGTGGTGTTAACTTACTTGCGAATGACATCGAAGTGGTGTTAACTTACTTGCGAATGACATCGAAGTGGTGTTAACTTACTTGCGAATGACATCGAAGTGGTATCAAAAATACGTGGGAATTGCATCGAAGTGGGATCAGTAGAAATACAATCGACATCAAACTGAGATTTTTCTAAGAGTGTTTCATCCCCAAGTCGACTCTCTTCTCGCTTTCTCTCTCTCTCTCTCTCTCCTCCGGTCGATTATAACTCCACCTCCACCTCCGCTAAGTCGACTGTACTCAACACGACTGTTCCATGGGTGGAACGTACAAACACACACACACACACACACACACACACTCTCTCTCTCTCTCTCTCTCTCTCTCTCTCTCTCTCTCTCTCTCTCTCTCTCTCTCTCTCTCCTGATCACTTTACTGCACTGGGACCAAACGACCCGTCCCGCGACGGAGTCCAAACACAGCAACACAGACTTGTCTCGTCTCCCATCCTGAATAAGACATTGCTGTCCTAGCCTAGCCCGTACCGTGGTCTATAGTGTGTGTGTGTGTGTGTGTGTGTGTGTGTGTGTGTGTGTGTGTGTGTTGGTTGGAGGGAGCTGAGGGAGATGTGGCCAGACAGGGTGCCGGCGTACCCGAACATGGGGAAGGACTTGTGGGGAGAAGAGCTTAGGGAGGGAGGGAGATGGAGAGAGAGAGAGAGAGAGAGAGAGAGAGAGAGGGAGAGGGGGAGAGGGAGAGAGGGAGAGAGAGAGAGGGAGAGGGAGAGAGAGAGAAAGGGAGAGGGGGAGAGAGAGAGAAAGGGAGACGGGGGGAGAGAGAGAGGGAGAGGGAGAGAGAGAGAGGGAGAGAGAGAGAGAGAGAGAGAGAGAGAGAGAGAGAGAGAGAGAGAGAGAGAGAGAGAGAGAGAGAGAGATTTTGTTCTCCCCTCCTGCGTTATCACTTTTTAAAAGTAGATGCAAGATGACGGAAGGAGCCAGGCAGGCAAGGGTGTTTCCTAGAGTGGATCAGATCGTCTTTTATTTTTTTTTTCTTGACGCCAAAGTTGCTTGCTTAAGGATCGGATCGTCTTTTCTTGACGCAAAGTTAGTTGCTTGAGGATCGAATCGTCTTATTTGACGCAAAGTTCGTTGCTTAGGGATCAGATCCTCTTTTCTTGATGCAAAAGTTGCTTGATTAAGGATCGAATCGTCTTTTCTTGACATAAAGTTAGTTGCTTAAGGATCGGATCGTCTTATATTATTCTTCTTGGCGCAGATTCTGTTGCTCAAGTCCAAGCCTAAATCCGGGATCATTTCTCGAACGTTTCTCTGGTTATTAAGAGTGTGATGCGGAGCGATAATAACCATCATTTTCCTTTTAGAAGTAGCCATGAAAACCTCCTTCGGTGGCTGAACTAACCTACCCCTTCCTCCTCCGGCCCATTAATACTCGCGTCATTACTGTAGCCGGTGATAAAGATAACGCCAGGGAAGTTGATTGGCGGAAAGGCGCGCCTTCGGGAGTGGTGCACTGGCTGGGGGTCCCTTGATAATGAAATGATCGCGAACCTGAGATTCGTATCATATAGAGTGAAGAATTTTTTTAGTTCTAGTTTTAAAGATTTTAAAGAGTTTTGAAATGGTTTGGGCACATGGAGAGAATGAGTGAGGAGAGATTGACCAAGAGGATATATGTGTCGGAGGTGGAGGGAACGAGGAGAAGAGGGAGACCAAATTGGAGGTGGAAAGATGGAGTGAAAAAGATTTTGTGTGATCGGGGCCTGAACATGCAGGAGGGTGAAAGGAGGGCAAGAAATAGAGTGAATTGGAGTCATGTGGTATACAGGGGTTGACGTGCTGTCAGTGGATTGAAGCAAGGCATGTGGAGCGTCTGGGGTAAACCATGGAAAGCTGTGTAGGTATGTATATTTGCGTGTGTGGACGTGTGTATGTGCATGTGTATGGGGGGGGGGGGGTTGGGCCATTTCTTTCGTCTGTTTCCTTGCGCTACCTCGCAAACGCGGGAGACAGCGACAAAGTATAAAAAAAAAAAAAAAAAAAAAAAAAGTTTTAAAGAAGTGTGTATCTGTCTATCTATCTATCTATATCTATCTATGTGTCTGTTGTGCATATATCTCTTCACGGTGAAGGTTCTGTTTATGTAGATTTGTATATATATAAAGACGAAGCATTTCACTTGATGGTGTGGGTGAAGGGTACATGGCTATGGGTGGGTGGGTAGAGGGCAGATACAGGGCATACAGTAGGAGGGAGGTCTAGTGGAATATAGCATACATGAATACATAATTACGGGAGGGTAGGGGTTGCTAGGGGATGTAGGCATCACCCAGCCATCTGTCATCCACCGTCGTAGCTTGAAGCATCACCCCGTCATCTGTCATCCACCGTTGTAGCCGGAGGCATCACCCAACCATCTTGTCATCCACCGTCGTATCCTGAGGCATCACCCCAGTCATCTGTCATCCACCGTCGTAGCTTGAAGCATCACCCAGTCATCCGTCATCCACCGTCGTAGCCTGAGGCATCACCCCAGTCATCCGTCATCCACCCTCGTAGCTTGAAGCATCGCCCAATCATCCATCATCCACCGTCGTAACCATACCCATACCCTTTCATCCGCCGCCTTAAGCCTGGAACGCAACTTGTCCTTTACGAGACGACGCAAGGAACATGTCTCTGCGATATTTAGCCACATCCTCACCGAACCAGGACGGACAGGTGGGTTAGCCATGGAACCAGATAGACCAGACGGATGGATAGACAGGCAGCTCTACAGACCAGATAGATAGGCGGATTGAAGGACAGATGGACAAACTGATGCGTACTCTCTCTCTCTCTCTCTCTCTCTCTCTCTCTCTCTCTCTTTCACACACACACACATGTACACACGAGTTTAGAACTCCCTCCCCCGCACAGTAGAAATAGATAATCAAACGCACATTTTCCGTATTGGGGCTATATTCATAAATCACTATATATATATATATATATATATATATATATATATATATATATATATATATATATATATATATATATATATATATTTATATTTTCCATACCACTCACGCACTTCAATAGCCCCTACACGATACATCACACTCTTCAAAACACACTTTTCTTCCTCTTTCCTTTTTTTTTTTTCTTTTTTTTACACCGTTAGTGAGCGAACCCTCCCTTTTTCTTTTTGCCCTCTCCCAAACCACCCGGTTGAAAAAAAAAAATAAAAACAGAAAGGAAAACATGTGCGTCAGGATGATAAATGTGTGTTACGTATGTTGAGCCACACAGACGTTGAGATGCTTTTTGACAGAGATGGGGGTGGTGGTTGGGTGAGTGCTCTCCTGACAGCAGTGTGTGTGTGTGTGTGTGTGTGTGTGGTGTGTGTGTGTGTGGTGAGGTATATGGGTGCCTTGGATGGAAATCGCTCCCTCTTTCTCCTCGTCACTATTTTGGAGTCTCGTTTTCATTCAAACGGCTCTCCTCTTAGACGTTCCCTTCCCCCCCTCCTCCCCCATCCTCCCTCTCCCCCCCCCCCATATGTCATGGCTGCCTCAGATGCCTCCTCACGCCCGTCTATCCGTCTACTAACACCCACGGTCTCCATCCATCTTCCTCCTCCCTCCCTCCCTACGTTCTCATACCTTCTCCTTCATACAGTCTCGTCTCTCTACTTTCATTATCCAATTCTCTGTTTATTTTTTTCAGTGCCTCTTTATCGTAACATCTTGATGCATTTCCTCGTGTCCTCCACTCGCCTTTTCTGCACCCCCACTCTCCTCTTCTCCACCTCCACCCACCTCCTTCGCCTCGCCTCCACCCACGTCCTTCTTACAATGACGTGCTTCGTGCCTCCACACACATTTACCCCTTTGGCTTATCGTAACTCGTTTATTCTCCCCCACCCTCCATTCATCATGCCTTTGACATGATTTAGGTTTATGTAGGTGTTATCTATCTATCTATCTAGCTATGTATATATATATTATAGATAGGCGACCAGGCGAGATGAGGGAGAAAGATAGGAACTATTTCTGTGTAAGGTTTCGTTTTTGATACCTGAATATTTTTGATTTTCTGTACCTGAATCGCTCGGATTATCTGTTCCAGACTCTTTTTGAATATCTGTATCTGAATATTTTCAATATTCTGCACCCGAATCTTTTCATTTTACTTGAATCTATTTAATTATTCGGTACCTGAACTTTTTAGATTTTTTTTGCGCCTGAATCTAATTTTCCGTTTTTCTGTACGTGATTATTTTCTGTCTTCTCTACCTGAATCTTTTCTTTTTCTTGTTTTGTACCTGAATAGTGTTTTGATAATGTATATACTCGAATGATTTTGATTGTCCGTGCCTGAATCATTTTGATTATCTGTACCTGAATAATTTTGATTTTACGTACCTGGATCATTATATTTTCGATACGCGAGTCTTTGACTCGTGTTAATTGGAATTAAGCAGTTTATCATTTTCTTTTTCTAGAGTCGTTCTTCATGAGAGTACTTGATGAACATTGTTAGTGGTAGAAGAACATGTTAGTGACGTATCACCTCTCTGATCTATCTGTCTAATCATCTGTCTATCTGTCTGTATCCTCTGTCTCTGTCTGTCTATCAGAGCGAGCAGTTCCTGGACGGGAGTGCACACCTTTTCGTCCTACCTGGCCAAGGATGACTTCGCTCGTGGCGTAACCCCATGCAAGTGTGGGGGAGTCCGGTAACGCTCCTCTCTCTCTCTCTCTCTCTCTCTCTCTCTCTCTCTCTCTCATATATATATATATATATATATATATATATATATATATATATATATATATATATATATATATGTATATATATATATATATATCTTACGTGAACCAGCGATTTTCATGGTTGATTGCTTGCTTAAGCAGCATCAATAGCACGCGCTCCATAGACTTCAAAGACCAACTCTTGTTTTGGCAAAATATTTGGTCGTAATATACGACGCCCACACACCACTGCGTCACCTCCCACCCACTGCAGAGACGCACGCCAACTCTCTCTCTCTCTCTCTCTCTCTCTCTCTCTCTCTCTCTCTCTCTCTCTCTCTCTCTCTCTCGAGCCACTCTCTGCTTTACTGTCCTGTTTTATGCCACGGTTAAGATTACGACCACGAATAACTCGTCAGGAACCGGCGGGCCTCCTGTTATCTGGCCTTCCCATGTACTCCGCAACCCCACCTAAGTGGTACGGTCCTCTCGCCCACGTCATCATCGTTGCTCCCGCCTAGCATTGGCTAGATGCGAGGGAAGGGGGTCGTCTATATCTGTGGGGTCTGCCGGGGACAGAAATGAATATGCGTGGAAGGAAACGTACCACGGGAGATGAAAGAGAGGGAGGTGTGTGTGTGTGTGTGTGTGTGAGGTGGGGAGGGGGGTTGGATTCGTAGGGACGATTCAATGCGTATATGTACCCCAGTTGGATAGCATTGTCATCGTATGTTGGAAGTACTTTAAGGTATTCTCTATCGTATGTTGGAAGTACTTTAAGGCATATGTTGGAAGTACTTTTAAGGCATTCTCTATCGTATGTTGGAAGTACTTTTAAGGTATTCTCAATCGTATGTTGGAAGTACTTTAAGGTATTCTCAGTCGTATGTTGGAAGTACTTTAAGGCATTCTCTATCGTATGTTAGAAGTACTTTAAGGCATTCTCAATCGTATGTTGGAAGTACTTTTAAGGTATTCTCAATCGTATGTTGGAAGTACTTTTAAGGTATTCTCAATCGTATGTTGGAAGTACTTTTAAGGCATTCTCTATCGCATGTTAAAGCTCCATAAAACAGATGTGTTCTAGTGCATCTCCATCGTCACTTAAGGACACGGGACACTCGTCATGCATTATGACAGAACGTACGAGGTCTCTCGTGGACTCCCCCATCAGGAGCCGGGAGGGTGGAAAGTTTCGTTACTGATAATCAGATCTGTCGGTTCTGGAGTAATGACACAGTCGTGAGTTCGTGGAGGGGCGGCAACCCGAGGTTATGCTACTACGTTAAGGGACGGTGTTGGGACTCCCTCTCTCTGTCTCTCTCTGTCTCCTCCTGAACTCGCAGGAAGGCCACGTCGAACTCAGTCGTAAGCAAGAAAGCTTTTCCCTATGCTCCCTTCCCAGAAGGTCTTTATCCGTCTCACGTCGCGCATGATCTCGGGGTAAGGATGAGGGAGGGAGGGAGGGGAGAGGAGGGAAGGAGAGAGAGGAGGGAGGGACGGGGGGGGGAAGGAGAGAGGAGGGAAGGAGGAGAGAGGAGGGAGGGAAGAGAGGAGGGAGGGAAGAGAGGAGGGGCGAGGAAGATATCATTTGTTGTGGTCTCACGACGTGTCGAGCCAAGGCCCATATACACAGTATCTTCATATATATATATATATATATATATATATATATATATATATATATATATATATATATTATAATTTTCCAAAAGAAGGAACAGAGAACGAGGCCAGGTGAGGATATTCCCTCAGAGGCCCAGTCCTCTGTTCTTAACGCTACCTTGCTAACGCGGGAAATGGCGAATAGTATGAAAGAAAGAAATATATATATATACATACCTCGTAATCGTGATTGATAGGGACGTTGCCCGATCATCCCCGGCCAAGGGTGGAGCCAGGGTGAAGCCCCATTGTCGTGTCGGGGACCGAAGTCCATACAACTCCACCTCCATAAGTCACATGCCAGCCTATCTATGGCTTGTGGGCGCGTCATCATCATCATCGTCTTCTTGTTTCTTCAGTCACGCGTCTCTAGTCTGGCCAGCGACGGCTCTGCTAGGAAGGAGGAGGAGGAGATCCAGTTCCTTAGCCCCCAGCCGAAGCCCAAAGCTCAGCTCAGCTCAGTCCAGGACGCGCGTAGTGTGTGTGTGTGTGTGTGTGAGAGAGAGAGAGAGAGAGAGAGAGAGAGAGAGAGAGAGAGAGAGAGCGAGCTCCGTAGCTTTGGCTGGCGCCATGTTGTCTCGCCAAACAGCCGTGTTGACATTCATCAGGTGGTGGTCCGGGTCGCTACTCTCTTCCGCCACCCACTCCCTACCCCAAATACCCCCCCATCTCCCGCATTCCCCTCCCCCTCACTCTCCTACCATAGCAACTCCGCCCTCCCTCAACCCCCCACACACAACTCCACTCCCCATGCACCGTCACCACCCCCTCGTAAACTCCCCTGCAATAGAATCTCTCTCCCCCCTCCCTTTCTCTAGATATAAATAGATATTATGTCCCCCCTCTCTCCCTCCCTCCCTCCCTCTCTCCCTCCCTCCCTCCCTCCCTCCCTCCCTCTCTCTCTCTCTCTCTCTCTCTCTCTCTCTCTCTCTCTCTCTCTCTCTCTCTCTCTCTGGGTCTTGGCTCGGTGGAGCAGAGCGCTCTCGGGGGACACCAAGTGGTGTAATTGTATGATGTATAAGCCAGGGTCGGTGGCTGTATAACACATTAGGTGTTGTATGGGAGCAGCTGGAGCATGCAAGGTTAGAGAGAGAGAGAGAGAGAGAGAGAGAGAGAGAGAGAGAGAGAGAGAGAGAGAGAGAGAGAGAGAGAACGCGCTCTTCTATAGAACATTTGGTGTCCTTCAAGAGTACGATTCGAACCCATACTACTTGAGTGGAAACTTTGAATTGCTAAAACTAGCTATGGGTTCCTTAGCCCAGTAGCAGACTTCTCCCCTCTTCCACTCAAGTAGTATGGGTTCGAATCCTGTTGCTTGGGACATTAAGTGTATGTCCGTATTGCATATACTTTCGTTCATCATTCTATATATATCGAAAATACACGAAAAGAAACCAAAATGAAGATGGAAATATTATAATGAATGATTATTCATCAAATTCCACATGCAAATCATATCCAGTGTCTCTTGCTGTTCTGAAAAACAGCTGAGTAGCGAGCACTGTGTTTTCAACCAAACTAAAACACAAAAGAATATGTATCAACTGACTTATATTTCTCTCTTGTGTCTCCCCTAATGTGATTATTACACGAAAGTGCACTTGGGAACTTGTGCTTCATTTTCCCCGTGGACTCATAGGAATATATATATATATATATATATATTTTTTTTTTTTTTTGTTTTTTTTAATTTTCCAAAAGAAGGAACAGAGTGGGGCCAGGTGAGGATATTCCAAAAAAGGCCCAGTCCTCTGTTCTTAACGCTACCTCGCTAACGCGGGAAATGGCGAATAGTTTAAAAGAAAAGATATATATATATATATATATATATATATATATATATATATATATATATATATATATATATATATATATATATATATAATATTAGGAAGGGGTTGTTATTTCATGTGTTGCGGGATGGCGATGAGAATGAATAAAGGCAGACAGTATGAATTATGTACATGTGTATATATGTATATGTCTGTGTATGTATATATATGTATACGTTGAGATGTATAGGTATGTATATTTGCGTGTGTGGACGTGTATGTATATACATGTGTATGTGGGTGGGTTGGGCCATTCTTTCGTCTGTTTCCTTGCGCTACCTCGCTAACGCGGGAGACAGCGATAAAGCAAAATAAACAAATAAATAAATGTGTATATATTGATGGCCCTTGCATTTATGTTGTAGCCCATTAGAAGCCATTAGAAACACTGGCATTTTATATCCGGACGTCGGTTTTCACTGTAGTTCCCATTCTCTTTGTAAATTACAGCAGTAATGTGTAAAAGCGAAACACACAAGCCTTCCTCATCAGAGTGAAGAGCTGTGATGTAAAAAGGAATTCTTGAATATATATATATATATATATATATATATAATATATATATTATATATATATATATATATATATATATATATATTGTGCCATGTATGGGAGGCCGAAACGAAAACATAAAGATATGGAATCAAGGTAATTTTCATCATCAAGACACACACACACACACACACCACACACACACACACACACAACACACACACACACGAAGCCTTCAAAACTTCGTAGATAAAAGCAATAATGTGATTAAAGTTTTAGGACGCCTTCTTGGCGTTCATATATATGCAAAGTAGGTTGGCGCGCGCCCTCCCCCTCGCTTGCGGTAATACCGTCACCTGACCGTATTTTTTACCGCCTTAACAAACACGTCTGGCGGGCGCGAGAACTCAATTTATGCCGTCAGAGGTCTCGCTTGTAGCGCCCTTCGAAAGCGGGGGGTAGGGATATATATATATATATATATATATATATATATATATATATATATATATATATATATATGTATATATATATATATATATATATATATATATATATATATATATATATATATATATATATATAGAGAGAGAGAGAGAGAGAGAGAGAGCAAAACGTCTCTCTCTCTCTCTCTCTCTCTCTCTCTCTCTCTCTCTCTCTCTGCAGACTCTATAACAGAGCCCTGAAGAATATAGTCACACACAAGCCTTCTGATCCCTCCCCCTTTCTCTCTCTTCATCTCCCTTTTTTTTTTTTTCTCGTGAGATTCGATAATAGGGACTAAAGTAAATGGAAATTTTGGTGCCTTTAGAAAATCCCCATGATCTGCAAATCCGTGAAAAGAATTCGGAGACTTAAAAGGAAATTCGGTTTTCGGTACCATTGAAAACCCCCGTTTGAAAAATGTATTTGTGGAAATAATCTAAGGCAATTGTATAACAATCAAACGAACAACAGGCAAAAATTCGTGGCTTCAGAAATCCCTCAATATTTAAAAATCTGTCAAGGAATTCGAAACCAAATTTAGAAAAAAGAAACAAAAGAAGAATTAATAGTTTTGAAAGTATAGATACAATAGATATGGTGTAAAAATATACTATTCGATTAATTTTGTTTACGTATAGCACACACACTCGCCATTTACGTGACCACCCCCTCCCCCCTCGAACCTTTGACCTTCATCTGACCCTCACAGTCAGTTTGAGATCACGTAGCCACGATAAGAAAAAAAAAACTCTGGCCATCTCTAGAGGGCAAGGCCAGTTGAGCGACGGCTCTCGCACGCACGAACACGGACGGGGTCACACGGAGCCAGCGTACGCGAACGGGGCTCGCGGAAGAATTCAAATCGCCCAGCGCTCACGAAGGGAGATTCATACACACACACACACACACACACACACACACATACACATCGTAACTATTGCTTAGCTACCCTTTAAGGGAGAGGGCTAATTAGCTACATCGTCATTTTTAAAATTAAACCAGATGAATATATAAGGATCGGGAGGTGAAGGGGTTTTGGTATAGGAATAAAAACAAAGAAAATGTAAGTGAATATATATGTATATATATATATATATATATATATATATATATATATATATATATATGTGTGTGTGTGTGTGTATGGTGAATATAGTTGGTTGACGTTGAAGGCCTTAATTGCCCCTGGCAGTTTATAACAACCAACCAACCAGTCAACCAACCAACTAACCAGTCAACCAACCAACTTACCAACCAACCAACCAGTCAACCAACCAACTAACCAACCAGTCTTATTAATCCTTAATTTCATACTACTTTCCCACTTAAGATGTTCCTTGTATGATGTATATATATATATCATACCTTCGTACCCAAAGGTAAGCGGGGTCTATCAGCACCAAGACGTAAGACACAACAAAGGTCTCCCGCCTCCCACTAAAAGCGTTTTCTACCAAAGGCAGAAATATTCAGAGTTTCACGTGGACCTAACTAATAAGGATGGAATTCCTCCGAGGGGAAAATGGAACTTACGACCTAGTTCCCTAAATCCTCTGACAAAGCTGGAGCTAATGTATATCATTATCTGAATCCTCTTACTGCTATTCGCTTCTCTTTCGCCTTTCCTCCCCTTACCTTTTCATTTCTGTTCTTTTTTTCCCCATTTTCTTTATTACCAAGTATTTTTTTGTATTTTTACCGTTTTCCATCTACCAAGTATTTTTTCCTTTTCCTTGTCCCATTTTCCTCTACAGTCCGTTTTCTGTACCTCTTTCCATTTTTCTCTACAATCAGTGTTTTCTCCTTTCCTCTCATCTCTGTACTTGTCGAATCTCTATATTTTTTTTCTTGAAATATTCATAGCTAGGTGCATAATTCTCTTTCTCTAGAAGTTAGGTACATTCTCTGTCTGTCTGTCTGTCTGTCTGTCTGTCTGTCTGTCTGTCTGTCTGTCTGTCTGTCTCTCTCTCTCTCTCTCTCTCTCTCTCTCTCTCTCTCTCTCTCTCTCTCTCTCTCTCTCTCTCTCTCCCCCCCCCAAGATCCGTTCCCCCTCTTTTCTTTGGAAAACCGGATAGTTGCCCTTTCCTCCTCTTTCTCCTCTTTCTCCTCCTCCTCTTTCTCCTCCTCTTCCTCCTCCTCCTCTTCCCTCCTCCTCATCATCCTCCTCATCCTCCTTCCTCGCCCAGAACTCTGCTTTTTGTACATTATTCACGCTGGTGCCTTCATAATGTTCGAGGGCAGTTCCCACTCACCTCCATCACCGCTAGAAAGAAAATCTTTTAAGTTTATAAAAACTCAGCGTCCGATGTTTAAATGCCAGCACACACACACACACACACACACACACACACACACACACACACACACACACACACACACACGGGCTTCCGTATTTCACTGCCTCCGTATACACTTACATATATGATTCCATTTTGGTACACTACATCATTCTTTGCACACATGTTCAACTCCTGGTGTGGCTAACTGTGATACATTCAAGGGCCGCCCGGGGTCAAGCCCGCATAGGTTCGAATCCAGTTCGCGGTAGTCTGTCCTCAGTCAATCCAACCGTTCATCCTGCAGCTGGTGGTTTTGTTTATATGATAAGTACTGGCTTAGGTTAGGATATATATATATATATATATATATATATATATATATATATATATATATATATATTAATATATATGAATTTTCCCTAATGTGATTATCACACGAAGGTGCATTTGGGAACTTATCGTCTTTCATTTCCCCGTGGACTCGTAGGAATATATATATATATATATATATATATATATATATACATATATATATATATATATATATATATATATATATATGTATATATATATATATATATATATATATATATATATATATATATATATATATATATATATGTATATATATATATATATATATATATATATATATATATATATATATATATGTATATATATATATATATATATGTATATATATATCCCTGGGGATAGGGTAGAAAGAATACTTCCCACGTATTCCCTGCGTGTCGTAGATGACGACTAAAAGGGAAGGGAGCGGGGGGCTGGAAATCCTCCCCTCTCATTTTTTTTTTTAATTTTCCAAAAGAAGGAACAGAGAAGGAGGCCAGGTGAGGATATTCCCTCAAAGGCCCAGTCCTCTGTTCTTAACGGTACCTCGCTAATGCGGGAAATGGCGAATAGTATGAAAGAAAGATATATAATGTGTGTTTTCCGTGCTTCTGCTCCTCCCTATCTGTTTCGGTGCCATACGTTTCCTCCCTCCAGTCAACAGATTACACACAGGAAGAGTGCAAGACCTTCCCGTAATGGAGGGATTTATTCACAGATCCAGTTCCATTCCCCAGACTTAAATCTGATCAGGTTTTCCTCAGCAAGCAAGTTTAATTACCTGGGTGCACACACACACACACACACATATATATATATATGTATATATATATATATATATATATATATATATATATATATATATATATATATATATATGTATATGTATGAATGTATATGGCGATGGGAATGAATAAAGGCAGACTATGAATTATATACAT
>NC_092226.1:9898052-9930552 GCF_036320965.1 Panulirus ornatus | reverse complement strand
GAGGTCTTTTAAGGTGCGTTGGTAGATGTGGAGGAAGGTAAGTAAGAACGGAAGGTGTAGAAAACGGAGGGTTGGGGATGAATGACGGAGAGAAAACGGAATTTTGGAGGGTTGGAGATGAATGGTGGAGAGAAAACGGAGTGTTGGAGTGTTAGGGATGAATGGTGGAGAGAAAACGGAATATTGGAGGGTTGTGGATGAATGACGGAGAGGAAACTGAGTGTTGGAGGGTTGTGGATGCATTGCGGAGAGAAAGCTGAGTGTTGGAGGGTTGTGGATGAAAGTTGAAGAGAAATCTGAGTGTTGGAGGCATAACCTCCAACCTGAAGGGCAGACAAGTGTAGGCATAACCTCCAACCTGAAGGGCAAACAAAAAGGGCAAACAGAGTAGGCATAACCTACAACCTGAAGGGCAAACAAACTGGGTATAACCTCTAACTCGAAGAGCAAACAAACTCAGCATAACCCCCTACCCGAAGGGCAAACAAACTGGGTATAACCTCTAACTCGAAGAGCAAACAAACTCAGCATAACCCCCTACCCGAAGGGCAAACAAACTGGGTATAACCTCCAACTCGAAGGGCAAACAAACTCGGCATAACCCCCCACCCGAAGGGCAAACAAACTGAGTATAACCTCCCACCCGAAGGGCAAACTCTGCATAACCCCCCACCCGAAGGGCAAACAGAGTATAACCTCCAACTCGAAGAGCAAACAAACTCAGCATAACCCCCTACCCGAAGGGCAAACAAACTGGGTATAACCTCCAACTCGAAGGGCAAACAAACTCAGCATAACCCCCCCACCCGAAGGGCAAACAGACGCCACCCTTAGCAGTGGGAGGGGACCGAACTACACCCACTACGGAAACAAAGAAAACCGGATATTAAACCAGAACATTAGGGTAAACGAGCATGGTGAACAGAAAGGAAAACGAGGAGGAATGAAGAAAATGGGGGAGGGAAAAAGCCAATAAAGGTCAAGTTCAGGATGAGGGAAGAGCCAATGACGTGGAACAGTTTAATGATGTATAGAAGACTCGTCCCCGAGGGCAATTACACTGGGCCAATTGGTCACGACCCTCGCATTCGAAAAGTCGGGAGGTTCTTTGCTGAGCGAATTGGCTGGATATATATATATATATATATATATATATATATATATATATATATATATATATATATATATATATATATATATATATATATTATGTATGTATATATATATATATATATATTCGTATGAGTCCACGGGGAAAAATGAAACACGATAAGTTCCCAAGTGCACTTTCATGTAGTGATCGCATCATCAGGGGAGACACAAGGTATATATATATATATATATATATATATATATATATATATATATATATATATATATATATACACACACACACGTTCACGAAGCGCGCACTTTCATAGATCACATAATGCCCTCCAACAGCAAGGATTCGAACCGCGTCCCATTTGCCTCGAACCTGGGTACTGTGTTAGTTGTTCAGTGTTTAGCGTGCCTAGCTTTCTAGCAAGTGTTAGGGGGCTCTGTATATATATATATATATATATATATATATATATATATATATATATATATATATATATATCTATAAACTTGGAAAATTCTGGTTTGTTCAGGTACTTCACGTTGCCAATCTGTGTGCAGTGTTGACAGTGTATTCCACCTGCTTTGGTCATTTTTGTAAAGTGTTTTAAGCTTGTACAGTATTTGTGTTGATGGATGTCTGTTTGTCTGTATGAGTGTAAGTGCCTGTGTGTGTGTGTGTGTGTGTGTGTGTGTGTGTGTGTGTGTGTGTATTTTTGCTGTTTGTATATATTTTTTTTTACACGTCCAATTTTCTATAGATGTTTGTTCTCGAGGATGAAGTTGTGTTTGATTTTGTGTATGCTTTCAGTTCTCCACATAGGTGTATGTTTATGTCCGAATCTCTATAGTCTGTGAACGTAAATGTATGTACCTTTGGAGAACGTGTGATTTTCAATATGATAACTTTCGTGAGAAATACAGGTGACTGCTACTTTGTTTGTGTGTTCTTGTGCTATTGGTTATCTCTTGAGTAAACAGTGAAAAGAAAATTAATGATAGTCTTTCCTTTAACACACACACACAACTATATTTATATCTGTATCTGTCTTTATCTATATCTGTCTCTGTCTCTCTCTCTCTCTCTCTCTCTCTCTCTCTCTCTCTCTCTCTCTCTCTCTCTCTCTCTCTCTATATATATATATATATATAAGAGTGTTGTCATTTCCTAGCGCCACCTCGCACGCGCGGGTGAGGGAGGGGCTGCTGTTTTTCATGTGTGGCGGGGTGGTGACGGGAATGGATGAAGGCAGCATATATGAATATGTACATGTATATATATGTTTGTCTGTGTATTTATATGTATGTATATATTGAAATGTATAGGTATATACATATGTGCGTGTGTGGGCGTTTAAGTATATATATGTGTATATAGGTGGGTTGGGCCATTCTTTCGACTGTTTCCTAGCGCTACCTCGCTAACGCGGGAGACAGCGACTAAGTATAATGAAATATATATATATATATATATATATATATATATATATATATAT
The DNA here is from genome assembly GCF_036320965.1 of Panulirus ornatus. Classification (NCBI taxonomy): domain Eukaryota; kingdom Metazoa; phylum Arthropoda; class Malacostraca; order Decapoda; family Palinuridae; genus Panulirus; species Panulirus ornatus. The sequence goes on along the minus strand of NC_092226.1, from coordinate 9,927,955 downwards.
ATATATATATATATATATATATATATATATATATTATCCCTGGGGATAGGGGAGAAAGAATACTTCCTACGTATTCCTTGCGTGTCGTAGAAGGCGACTAAAAGGGGAGGGAGCGGGTGGCTGGAAATCCTCCCCTTTCTTGTTTTTTTTTAATTTTCCAAAAGAAGCAACAGAGAAGGGGGTCAGGTGAGGATATTCCCTCTAAGGCCCAGTTCTCTGTTCTTAATGCTACCTCGCTAATGCGGGAAATGGCAAATAGTATAAAAAAAAAAAAAAATATATATATATATATGTATACTGTATATTCCCAGAAAAGAGATATATAAGTATTATTTTACTCTGTTTCAGGTATGTATGGAGGGACGATTCGATAATATGACAGATTAAAAGATGGGACACCAGTCAAGATATCAAAGGCAGTTCACAGAAGTGACAGACGAAAGACACATATACGTGTTCAACGGTATGTATAGAAGGTATCGTTAGAGTATATTGTAGCAGCACGCACCTAGTAATATCTGGAAATGATGTTATCTCGTGTGTTGATATACGTTCCCGTGGTCTATGGCTTTGAAATGCAAATGTATCTCGCCCTAGCAGATAAAGGCCCTTTTGAAAGTAAACAAACGGGAGTTACATATCGCATATTGTGACATACATTTATTCTTGCCCCTCTGATTCCTTCTCGTATTCTGTTTTACATTCATTGCTTAATTAAATCGTTTTGTATGAAAATATTTATATGAATCATGTCCGCGTTTTTTCCTCTTAATAAGTCTTTTCTTTGTTTAGAGTCTCAACGTAGAATAATCAGTGTAAAATAATTGCTGGTGTTAAGTATTCACTGTTTGCGGACATCGTCTCCATTTCCAGTCTTTGAGAGCGTTCAGGCGCGTGGCGGTGAGTGTGTCCAGTGAGCCAGACTGCGTCTCGCGAGACAAGCGAGGTGAGAGTGTGTCTTGCAAGGTTGAAGTGTGTGTTCAGTGAGGACAGAAATGGAGTCTTGGTTACTGTATAGAGCACCAAACGAGGTTAGAGTGCGTCTCCTGGGCCAATCCACCTGTGGCAGATCTCTTACGCCATCATCCCACCTGTTGATGGAGCCGGATAACTGTGAATTTATCTACATCACCGGGTCCCCTCGCTCATATCTTTAATCTTCCTGTTTATGTATATATATCTATCCATATTTCTGTATTTGTTAGTCAGTCTCCCTACCTATCTACGTCGGTATATAGACAAATACATCTGAACATACACACACACACTTGGTCCTGGTATATTTTTCTCCATATGCTTGAAGAAATGTTCACACTCCCTCGACCGTCCACGCGTCCATGTTATTGAATGTGTGTCTGGAGGAGGGGGATGAAGCGCCAAGGGAGTGAGTGAGTGGGTAGAGGGCACGACTTCATACCAGTCTTTGAGCGCTGACCGACAGTGGTGCCTTAGGGACCAGAAAAGGGTTATCAGGGATGTTGTGGATGACTGCATGCAAAGGAGTAGTAGCTGCCAAAGCGACAGTTGACATGGATTCAGAGAAAGGAACTCGTGTATACTAGACCACGTTGATTCCTATACGAGATTAAGTTCCGTTTTAGGTGCGAAACAGAAGGTTGGATGGGTGGATTACGTGCATTTGGACTGTCTTAGAAAAGCATTTGGCACTGCAGTTTGGGTGTGTGGTTTATCGTTGCCAAATGTTTGATCGCGAAGAGGTGGGTGACCAGGTAAATATGGCTTGATTTGGTTTAAGGGTAAAGCAAGTGAATTGCTAGTAAAGGCTGTGAAGATATGCCTTTTCTTGTCAGAAATGTTTGACGCTTGAGTGTTCCAATGGTGTCTGGTTTTCCATATAGCTGTTGTGTTCTAATGTTTGTGTTGTGGGGGTGAACGTCATGCGTGTGTGTGTGTGGTTTCTTTTTATGGTTTGTGCTTCGTTGAGTGATAGTGGTTGGTCCTTCGAGTATTATGCAGGGGTTGGAGGCTGGGTTCATAATTGTCAGAGGTTAAGAGTGGCGGTGGATTTGTCATGCAAACCATTCTGTATTGAGTAACCTAATTTTCTACTTGCGTGGTGTAATGGTGGATGTTTTTTTTTTTTCATTTTATGCACAGGATCAGGGTGTTGTGATGTGACTGTAATGCCATCCACTGCTGTATTTTTTGGTTGTCAAAGTACACATAATCGACCCAGCCTTCTCTTTTCATATTTAAAGCTCAGTCTCTTGCAGAAGTGGACATTCGTCGTTTGTAAGGGATGGAAGTAGATTATGTTGAAGGATACTGTAGAGGGTTGGAGGGAGAACTGCTGCTTGGAGGACTCGAATGTAGAAATTGAAGATTTTGAAAGTTAAGCCTCCGTGTTTAGCTCCATCTTAGTGTTCACATAGGATGATGGTTAACATTTTCGTATGTCATTTTTATGGAATTATGAAAATCAGTTTGTGTGAAACTACATTAGGGAAATGGTGTCAGATCCTTTGTCGAAGTCTATTGCAACGAATACTGCACAGGAGGTTTCTTGTATCAGATTGAAGCGGTCCAGTATGTGATGTGAGGTTTGTGTACTGTGACAGTGAAGTGACTGGGCCTGAAGCCGTATGGTGTGGTTAAGAATTGGTCATTTTAGTTAACCTTATCGTGGATTAGTTTTTCCAAGGGGTTTCGACATAGAAGATAGCAAAGGTGTTGGGAGGTAGAAGGAAGGTTTGGTTTTCATGATGGGCGTTATACTGTAAGTTTCCGGATGTTTAGGATTTTGTGTGTGTGTAACAAGAAGTGGTTGAGGGTATTCCCTCAAAGGCCCAGTCCTCTGTTCTTAACGCTACCTCGCTAACGCGGGAAATGGCGAATAGTATGAAAGAAAATGTACAACTCCTTTGTGACGAAAGAAAAATACTTCCAATACATTCTCTTCTTAATCTGCTCTGCGCTCACTTCTTTGCCACAGCTTTACACCCTTTTCCCTCTCTTCCATTCTATTCAGTCCATAACGAACCGCCAAACCGTAACTCGAAATTATGAACTTACCCAGTGCTTACCCTTCGTATATCCTGTTCTTAAAGATTGCCCCTCCTCCAGCAACACGACGTTGTCAAAGCAAGTGCACACAGAAAGAACCCGACAGGCATTGAGCAACTGCCCTATCATACCACTTCTACAGATCACTCCACCGGATATACACTCATCTGAAACTACACACCCCCAGACATGAAGGAGTTAACCTTTCTCTTCTGTGTTCTGGCCACCATCCATCTCTCTATCACTACAAACACCGATGCAAGTACCGCTCCTTCCAAAGCCGTAATTCCCACATTGAAGACACCAAACACTCAAGTTGTCCATTGCTCACACCACAAAGACACAACAACAACAACAACAACAACAACAACAACACACTTCTGGACCTGTAGTCCCGCTCGGTGGACGCGGTTGGCTTCCTGATCGCTGCTGGAGCCCCATAGAAGAAGAGGTATCTTGCTACGAAGCGTTGATGTTATTCGTAAGACTGTAGAATGTCAGGCGCGATTGGTTTACGGACCTGAGGTCATGACGTCACCCGCCAGAGACGAAAGGTGACGTCGTATGGCCCGCGTCGTGGTGGCGTCTACGTCACGTCTACGTCAGAGGTCGAGGTGCAGGCGTCAAATAGCCCGACGGGAGACGACTGTGGATGACATGCTCTCCTCTCGACCTCCTCGTCTCCTGCTATGTCCTTCCCTAGACGTCCTTGGTTAGACGTGTCCTGTGCGCACATCGTCTTTAATCATCCTGTTTACGTATATCTTTATCCATATTTCTGTATTTCTTAGTCAAGTCTCCCTACATACGTACATATCTGTCTATCTATCTATCTTATCTATCAATCAATCAATCAGTCAATCAATCAGTCTATCTATCTATCTATATATATATATATAGTGTCAATGTGGACGCCATTTCATCACTATAGCCCGGCAGTAGTGACCTCGTGATCATGGCTGCGTCTTCAGCTCAGACGTCTTGACGTCGTAACAGTCACACACAACACCTGACGTCCCTCAAACGTCTTGGCGTCGTAACAGTCACACACAACACCTGACGTCCCTCACACGTCTTGACGTCGTAACAGTCACACAACACCTGACGTCCCTCACACGTCTTGGCTTCGTAACAGTCACACAACATCTAACGTCCCTCACACGTCTTGGCGTCGTAACAGTCACACACAACACCTGACGTCCCTCACACGTCTTGGCGTCGTAACAGTCACACACAACACCTGACGCCCCTCACACGTCTTGGCGTCGTAACAGTCACACACAACACCTGACGTCCCTCATAGCGCGTGTGCTGGAGGCGCTGGGTGGAGAATCCCTCAGGTTTTAATGGTATGATTAATATGAAGGTAGGAGACGTGCGTATGGACTGGCTCTAGAAGTTTATTATTTTCTTTCTTTTTTCATTCTTTCTCTTTTAGGGGGAAGGGAAGGGGGGAAACTGGTGAATTCCGTGAACGGGATGAGAGTAGAGGGAGAGGGAGGATAGAGAGCAGGCACTGAAGGGGGGAGAGAGAGAGAGAGAGAGAGAGAGAGAGAGAGAGAGAGAGAGAGAGAGAGAGAGAGAGAGAGAGAGAGAGAGGCGTTGAGTGGACCGAGTGAGGATAAATGGGATGCAGATGGCACCATCTTTCTCCTCCCAAAGTCATCCTTTGTATTGTGTTGACATGGTAGAGAGAGAGAAAAAAAGGTGGGGGAGGGTGAGAGGGTGTGTGTGAGTGGGGGAGGGTAAGGAGGAAAAAGAGGGTGGGGCGGGGTGGCATGTTGGTAGGAGGTGGAGGGAGACCAGTCGAAGAGTAGAGAGAGAGAGAGAGAGAGAGAGAGAGAGAGAGAGAGAGAGAGAGAGAGAGAGAAGAGTAGAGTTTTTAGAATGAGGAAGACTATGAGAGAGAGAGGTTTTAAGAACGAGGAAGACTATGATACAGACGGCAGCATCTTCCTCCTTCAGAGTATTCCTTTCTAACCTTTATATATATATATAAAGTAGGGGTGAGGGTCAAGTCAATTGGGAGGTGAGTTTGAATGGAGAAAAACTGGAGGAAGTGAAGTGTTTTAGATATCTGGGAGTGGATCTGTCAGCGGATGGAACCATGGAAGCGGAAGTGGATCATAGGGTGGGGGAGGGGGCGAAAATTTTGGGAGCCTTGAAAAATGTGTGGAAGTCGAGAACATTATCTCGGAAAGCAAAAATGGGTATGTTTGAAGGAATAGTGGTACCAACAATGTTGTATGGTTGCGAGGCGTGGGCTATGGATAGAGATGTGCGCAGGAGGATGGATGTGCTGGAAATGAGATGTTTGAGGAAAATGTGTGGTGTGAGGTGGTTTGATCGAGTAAGTAACGTAAGGGTAAGAGAGATGTGTGGAAATAAAAAGAGCGTGGTTGAGAGAGCAGAAGAGGGTGTTTTGAAATGGTTTGGGCACATGGAGAGAATGAGTGAGGAAAGATTGACCAAGAGGATATATGTGTCGGAGGTGGAGGGAACGAGGAGAAGAGGGAGACCAAATTGGAGGTGGAAAGATGGAGTGAAAAAGATTTTGTGTGATCGGGGCCTGAACATGCAGGAGGGTGAAAGGAGGGCAAGGAATAGAGTGAATTGGAGCGATGTGGTATACAGGGGTTGACGTGCTGTCAGTGGATTGAATCAAGGCATGTGAAGCGTCTGGGGTAAACCATGGAAAGCTGTGTAGGTATGTATATTTGCGTGTGTGGACGTGTGTATGTACATGTGTATGGGGGGGGGGGTTGGGCCATTTCTTTCGTCTGTTTCCTTGCGCTACCTCGCAAACGCGGGAGACAGCGACAAAGTATAAAAAAAAAAAAAAAAATATATATATATATATATATATATATATATATATATATATTTTTTTTTTTTTTTTTCCCCCCTGCTCTTCCAAGCACCTTTGACATTGGTTAGCTCTGGGCGAAGGCGGGTATCATCCCAGCGAGGCTGTGAATGGCAAGACCTTCAACGGTGCGTTTGTTCGTCTTGTTTACCGCGGGAAGAGGAAGAGGAGCGGCAGGAAGAGAGAGTGGGAGGAGGAGGAGGGAGGAGGAGAAAGGAAGATGTCAGTGAGAGAGGTGAAGCAGGGACACAGAATCTGAAAGGATAGGAGAGAGAGAGGGAGGGGCTAGTTCAAGAAAGGAGGCACAGGGAGAAGAGAGAGTGCTTAATAGGGAGTCACAGGAGGGAAGAAAGAGGGAGTGCTTAATAGGGAGTAACAGAAGGAAGAAAGAGGGAGTGCTTAATATGGAGTCACAGGAGGGAAGAAAGAGGGAGTGCTTAATATGGAGTCACAGGAGGGAAGAAAGAGGGAGTGCTTAATAGGGAGTCACAGGAGGGAAGAAAGAGGGAGTGCTTAATAGGGAGTCACAGAAGGAAGAAAGAGGGAGTGCTTAATAGGGAGTCACAGGAGGGAAGAAAGAGGGAGTGCTTAATAGGGAGTCACAGGAGGGAAGAAAGAGGGAGTGCTTAATAGGGAGTCACAGAAGGAAGAAAGAGGGAGTGCTTAAGAGGGAGTCACAGGAGGGAAGAAAGAGGGAGTGCTTAATAGGGAGTCACAGGAGGGAAGAAAGAGGGAGTGCTTAATAAGGAGTCACAGGGGGGAAGAAAGAGAGAGTGCTTAATAGGGAGTCACAGAAGGAAGAAAGAGGGAGTGCTTAATAGGGAGTCACAGGTAGGACAGGGGACACGTAAGAGGGGGAGCCACAGGAGCGTATATATATATACGACGCGTTTGTAAAAGGGGGAAAAGAAAATGTAATCTTGGGAGTGGTGTGCTGTGAAGGTAGGGAGGGGGCAGGTCGTGAATGTGTATGGACGGAGAGAGAGAGAGAGAGAGAGAGAGAGAGAGAGAGAGAGAGAGAGAGAGAGAGAGAGAGAGAGAGAGTGAGAGAGAGAGAGTGAGTGTGTGTGTGTGTGTGTGTGTGTGTGTGTGTGTGTTCCCCATCAGCATAGATATGGGTGAGGATTGTATCGTTGCCACATACCATTCCACCTCTGTACTGTTACCAAGAGCTTAATGTCTTTGATATTCTATACTTTTATTCTTTCTTACCGTGTTATGTCGTCACTAACGTTACCCCTTTTCCGTAACCCTTTCCATTACCCACGCATCAACTTATAGACTCCATCTTTCTCATTGTTTCCATCACGTTACCGGCCACTGGCATTGTCTCCCATCACTTTAATTACCGTCATTAACTTCTCCATCACTCGTTGTACCACATATCTCTTGTCTCCATCACACTGATCATTGCAGTTACCATCAGTATTGTCTCCATCACATTAATACCATCATCATCCTCACTACACCAGCTACCACACCATTATCGTCTCCATCTCATTAACTACCACCATCATAATCTCCATCTCATTAACTACCACCATCATAATCTCCATCTCATTAACTACCACCATCATCTACATCTCATTGACTACCACCATCATAATCTCCATCTCATTGACTACCACCATCATAATCTCCATCTCATTGACTACCACCATCATAATCTCCGTCTCATTAACTACCACCATCATAATCTCCATCTCATTAACTACCATACCATCATCATCTCCATCTCGTTAACTACCACCATCCTGTTCTCCAGCCCATCAACAACGGCCAGCGTCGTCTCCATCACACTAACTACCACACGTTCGTCCTCTCCACCCCATTAAACTATCACCTTCGTCATTATTCCCGTTGAGCTAACTACTATCATCATTGTCTCTTACCTCAGTAAACAGCCATTACCATCACCACCATTTCACCAACTACTATTTGCATCATCGGCACCACCACTACCACCATCACACACAACCACTACCACTACCACCACCTCCACTACCACTACCACCTCCACCACCACTACCACCATCACACACAGCCACTACCACTACCACCTCCACCACCACTACCACCTCCACCACCACTACCACCATCACACACAGCCACTACCACTACCACCTCCACCACCACTACCACCATCACACCACTACCACTATCACACACGACCACTACCACCACTACTACTATCACACACGACCACTACCACCACTACTACTATCACACACGACCACTACCACCACCACTACTACTATCACACACGACCACTACCACCACTACCACTATCACACACGACCACTACCACCACTACCACTATCACACACGACCACTACCACCACTACTACTATCACACACGACCACTACCACCACTACCACCATCACACACGACCACTACCACCACCACAACCACTACTACCAACCCATTGCCACCACCATTTCCACCTCACACCACAACACCCAACCACTGCCATCACCCACACTATGTTCTCGCCAATACCATCGGCTAAACCACCACGCTACTAACCACCACTGACCACCACGCTACTAACCACTACCCACCACGCTACTAACCAATAGAACCAGCACAGTTGTCCACGCATGCCACTACGCAATTTTAGCCACAAATCTCAATGTATAATTCAAAAATATTTATTTGCACGTTCGCCTCTGTTTAGAAAAAAAAAAAAAAAGGTCCTCCACACAGACTCTGACAACAGACTTGAATAAAAGACCAGCATTTAATGGAGCAATCAACCTTTCATTTTCGATTAAAAGTATTAAAAAAGAGAAAAAAAAAGGCCTTTTTTTGTGTGTGTGTTTTGGCTCGGCATACACAGTGGTTGTGTGTGGGGGAACTGATACAAAAGCAATTACATATCGTTACATTACGTATCTGAATTAATATTCCCTTATATTAGAACATGTCTTTTGTTTACGGGGCGCCACCCTTCCCGTGTGGCGGGGTGGCGACGGGAATGGATGAAGTCAGCAAGTATGGATATGTACATGTGTATATATTTGTCTGTGTATGTATATGTATGTATACGTTGAAATGTATAGATATGTTTGTCTGTATGTGTGTGTGTGTGGGCGTTTATGTACATACATGTTTATGTTGGTGTGTTGGGCCATTCTTTCGTCTGTTTCCTTGCGCTACCTCGGTAACGCGGGAGACAGCAACTAAGTATATATATATATATATATATATATATATATATATATATATATATATATATATATATATATATATATAGCGTTAATGGGATGGCCTTGATTAGGGCCTCAGCTGCCCGTGCCGTCTCAGCTGACATAAAGGAAACAAGAAGTTGGCCTTGTGTTCCTAGGGATCCAGCAGGGCAGGATGACTCTCGAAACCACAGCTGCATCGTCGGAGGTGTAAACAACATCAGTGCCATCCTCTCTCTCTCTCTCTCTCTCTCTCTCTCTCTCTCTCTCTCTCTCTCTCTCTTTAAGGGTCCTAAAGCTTTCCTCCCTTTGCTTGGGAGGGGGAAGGCTGTTTGGGGGGGGGGGGAGGTTTACCCTGGCCCGTCACCTCCCAACCCCGCCTCTGATGAATGCATCCGTAGGCCCCGAGTTGCGTCTGTGTTAGGTGCAAACACACACTGTCTGTCTGTCTGTCTGTCTCTCTCTCTCTCTCTCTCTCTCTCTCTCTCTCTCTCTCTCTCTCTCTCTCTCTCTCTCTCTCTCTCTCTCTCGACAGAGGACTCATTCGACGCCCCTGCTGGCGGTGGCGTCGGCGGCGGCGGCGGCGGCGGAGGAGGAGGAGGAGGAGGTAACCATCATCAGCCCCAATCTTGTCGCCTCCTCATCATCTCCGTGTTTGTTCCTGGGGTTTGCCGCGCCCATCGTCTCCTGACAGTTGCCTTTATGTAAGGGTTGTGTGTGTGTGTGAGTGAGTGTGTGTGGACCCCTCTGTGGTGCGGTGATGTGATGTCCCAGGTCTGCCTCAACGCCCAGGGAGGTGGCGCGGTGATGTTTCAACACCGTGGGAGGTGTTGCAGCGCGATGTCCCGCGTCTGTTGCAACACTTGGCGAGATGTTACATTGACGTCCCATGTGTGTCTCGGCACTCGGTGAGGTGTTGGGGAGCGAAGGGAGTCATCACCACTGGAGACGCAGAACTCTGAAGGCGGTGTGTGGAGACATGCTCAAGTCGGATATGCATTATGGAAGCGATGACGGGTTTATGTACACGGAGGGAGGAGCGCTTGGGCGGGAGAGAGAATCCCCGTGGGCGTTGTCGGTGGACGGCTCGTGTCTGGATCGGAGTTGGGTGGCCAAGGAATCCAATGCCATGCTGAGGGTGTGAGACCTCTGTGAAGGACCCTCTAGCAGGGACGAATACGGCGAAGGATGGTGTGGACGAGGGAGCAATGTCGTGGGTAGATGAGGGATTATTGGAGGGTCGTTGTGAAAGGGGATTGAGAGAGACGGACAGACTCGGTGCTGATGAAGGTGTTACAATATTGGGAGGCTAGTGAGAACGCGGTGTTCTCATCACAGAAGAGACCCCAGAGCAAAGGAGGAGCACTGTGGAAAGGTTGGTAGGGAAGGGGGAAAAAAGGTGGGAACAGCAGTCAGCGAACAGCTATTCTGGTGGAAATGAGACAAAAGGCAGAAACATCGTTATGGAAGGGACACAGAAACGAAGACTGTTCCCGAACTTGAGTGGGTCTAGAAGGGAACAAGAAATCTGTTTTTCGAGGCATAAAAAGAATCTTTTCACTCGGTAGAACGCGGATAAACGACCTTCCTTGCGTTAAGGAATTGAAAACGCACCGTATTCTCTACCCAAGCCTTGAGTGGCATTCAGCACCCTACGTGCCATCCATAAGGATCGTTTCCTGGAGTAGCCACAGGGTTCCCTCACCCGAGTCCTTTGACGTAACCAGTTTGTTTCATCGTCACGTCTTTCAAGTCATGTATGTTATTGTTAATGTGAGCTGCTCGCGTAGCTGGTCTGAACAGAGTAGCGCTCTTTTTGAGAGCAGTGTTTAGCATATTTAGATGAATTAATCTCATGACAAGTAAGTGTAACGATTGGCTGAGAAGTCACATTGTTCAGTGACTCAAATGTAAATCGTAAATCATATTTTGGTTGCTCATGTTATCAAGGAGCTACGCCACACACTCCCTGTAAACGTCTGAGTAAATGAATTATTCTGTTGTATATTCTGTTATCCCCGTGAGTTTCATAATGGGGGAGACTGCAGGAGATATTCATTTATTCTGTTTATCATCAACCTAAGGTCCCGGTTTCTTTAAAAGAGCCCTGGTGTTACCCAGGTATCCATTCTGAAGGCTCCTGCATCTCAAGGCTGCGCCGCTTCCAGTTGCAGGGAAATGTAGACTCAGAGAGAGAGAGAGAGAGAGAGAGAGAGAGAGAGAGAGAGAGAGAGAGAGAGAGAGAGAGAGAGAAGTTTAACGGCCTCGACTTCCCTGGCAGTTAATAAGCCTCAGTAGTCCAACTAACCAATCAATCCGAGGATAGTTAAGTGCTTGTACAGTCTCATGCTTAATGCCCTTGGATAAAATCAAACAATAATTATCTGACCACAGTTCACAATTATCAATTTTTTTTTATAATGTGCTCATGATTATTTGATAACGTTATGATCTCGATTATCTTTATTGATAACGTTATGATCTCGATTATCTTTATTGATAACGTTATGATCTCGATTATCTTTATTGATAACGTTATGATCAAGATTATCTTTATTGATAACGTTATGATCTCGATTATCTTTATTGATAATGTTATGATCAAGATTATCTTTATTGATAACGTTATGATCAAGATTATCTTTATTGATAACGTTATGATCTCGATTATCTTTATTGATAACGTTATGATCTCGATTATCTCTATTGATAATGTTATGATCTCGATTATCTTTATTGATAACGTTATGATCAAGGTTTACGTTCTGACCACAGTTCACAATTGTCATTTTTTTTGATAATGTGCTCATGATTATCTTTATTGATAACGTTATGATCACGATTTACCTTCTTTATTAGGATTAGGGACTGAGTAATCCACACCCATCACTGATTTGTCTGATGATTCATATATTTGTCTTGTAGTATCATAAAGTACACTTTGTATTGCTCTCATTGTGAGATAATTGCTGGTTGGTTACATGTTCACATTTTCAACATTCATGTGTTCTACTGTTCTTGTGGCCGGTTGTTCATGTTCGTTTCTTCGCCTTTTCGTATGTCCAGTTGTTCATATTCGTATCTTCTGTTCGTGAGTTTATTTCATTTGTTCTTGTGTTCTTCATGTCACTCGTCCAAGGGTTCTTTACTTCAATGTTACTGTGTTAAGAATTTTTAAATTTATCTTCTCAATGGTGTGTATACTTATTATCTCTTTGATTTCTTTTTTGTGTGTTTTTCATCTGCTACATTCATTATTTCGTCTCCTCTAAGAAACTAAAGCTAACTAGACATTTATTTATCACTTTATTTATCATCACCACCAAGACCAATTTCAATAAAAGAGTCCTGCTGTTTACCTGGGACCTTTCTAAAGGCTTAAGCAGCTCAAGGTTGCGCTACTCACAACAGCAGCGAAACGTAGACTCCTTTAGAATGAGATGTGCATTGATGAGATACAGCCTTGCCAAAGGTAACAGCGTGTGTGTGTGTGTGTGTGTGTGTGCGTGTGTGTGTGTGTGTGTGTAAGTAAAGAAATAATTCCATTATCCATCTGTTTTAGATCTTTTATTGTTATTTATTTATTGTAGTGATTTTGTTGGTTATAGAGTTATGCTTATTTTTTTTTTCCCTGTCTCTCCTGATGTCAAGAATCAGTGCAACGTACAGAGGTTGGAAGGGAAAGAAATCTTCAATTTAAAGGTCCTTTGGAAAATGTTGTGATACGATTACGTTCAAGGCCTTAAATCCCAATTTTAGTTTTGTTCGTGAGGTGTTCAGTCCTGCTGGTGAGGTGTTCTGTTCTGCTACTGAGGTGTTTAGTTCTGCTAGTGAGTTGTTCATTCCTGACAGTGAGGTGTTCTGTTCTGCTGGTGAGGTGTTCCGTCCTGCTGGTGAGGTGTTCAGTCCTGCTGGTGAGGTGTTCAGTTCTGCTACTGAGATGTTCATTCCTGCTAGTGAGGTGTTCTGTTCTGCTGTTGAGGTGCTCTGTTCTGCTGGTAAGGTGTTCAGTTCTGCTAGTGAGGTGTTCATTCCTGCTAGTGAGATCTTCTGTTCTGCTAGTGAGGTGTTCTGTTCTGCTAGTGAGGTGTTCATTCCTGCTAGTGAGGTGTTCTGTTCTGCTAGTGAGGTGTTCAGTTCTGCTACTTAGGTGTTCATTCCTGCTAGTGAGGTGTTCTGTTCTGCTAGTGAGGTGTTCTGTTCTGCTGGTGAGGTGTTCTGTCACATCTTTGTAAGACCCTTTTCATCTGACTTGCGTTAGGGCTAGCTAGGATCTTCTGCCTCCTGTAGCATTTGTTCCGTTATGTGGTAGTCCATCAGATCTTTGTAAAAATCTTCTTTGAAAAATCTTCTTTGTCTAACAGATTGGGGGTTTGAACACTTAGTTTCTAGTAGTAGTGGGTCTTATTCCGTCAGATGTGTGGAAAGTTTTCTCTGACCAATGTTAGAACTTATAATTTTTAGTCTCTAGTACGTTGGAAAGGATCACAATTTTGCGCTTGATCAAGATATTCCTACCAGTCCACGGGGAAAATGAAACACGAAAAGTTCCCAAGTGCACTTTCGTGTAATAATCACATCATCAGGGGAGACACAAGAGAGAAATATAAGTCAATTGATATACAGCGAAGAGACGAAGCTAGGACGCCATTTAGTAAACATCTCTAGTACGTGTAATTATGCTGATGGTGTCATACCGCGAGATCTTTGTGGAAAATCCACGTGTGTCTAACACAGAGAGGTGTTCTGCTGGAGTCGTGTTCCATCTAGTCTCTGGAAAGGTATCTGATCCCATACTCTTTAAATGAAGCTTTGGGACCTTAAGATTCGACTCCCTTCGCTCTCCTCTTGGGGGAATACGGTGCGAGTCAGAGAGCCCGCGTTAGCCCGGGAAACGGCGAAGATTTACGTGCATTAGTTATGACCGTGGGAGGGTTGGAGGGAGAGGTAAGGGAGGGTGAGGGATGGTGGTTGGAGGAGGGAGGGAGGGAGGGTTCATATTACATATCATAATGAAGTGGCGATTAACTGCAGCGGTCGCATCAACCAGGGAATTAACATTCTGGTCCGGATGTGCTCTTTAATGACTCAGGCCACCTTGTTGTTGTTGTTGTTGTTGTTGTTTGGGAGAGGGGGAGGAGGGAGGGAGGTGTTCAGTCATAGGTTAGGAGGGAGGAGGAGGGAGGGTAAATTTCCATGCCAGATGAACTCAAGTTATTTGGTCCGGACACTCATGGATACGTGTGAGTTGGCGGTGTGGCACATACGTGACGCGGAGGCGTCTTTAAAGCCATCGGTGTGAGAGACGCGGCTCGCCGTCATTTCTCGGGGTCACGAGATGTGAGAGTGAAGGGGGTTCTCGTGCACCATTCGTATTGTCCAATGGTTAGCGTATCGGTCTGCTACGCGGTAGGAGTGGGTTCGATTCCTCGACGCCCTTAAGTGATATTGGTATCATATATTCCATGTGTCCAGTATATGTTAGATACACGTGTGTATATATATATATATATATATATATATATTCCTTTTTGTCCATGGGGAAGTGAAACGCGATCAGTTCCAAAGTGCACTTTCGTGTAGTGGTCACATCATCAGGCGATATGCAAGAGCGAAGTATAACAGTCAGTTGATATACAGCGACGATATATATATATATATATATATATATATATATATATATATATATATATATATATATATATATATATATAATCACAAGTGCTCGCGTTTCAATGTTTTTTATTGTATCCTCAGAGGGTATACGTAATATATGTAGACCTTACTAAAGTTTATGCTTTGTATAGACGTGTAATGTCGATATTACCTGCGTATCATCTTTTCTTTGCAGCCTCTGATGATTATATGAGCAATATCGAACCGTATGCCAACAAAATTGAAGATATTTCATTCATGCCATTCCTCGTCTGTTTCCTTGCGCTACCTCGCTAACGTGGGAGACTGCGGCTAAGTATAATAAACAGATAAGTAAGATCCATGAATAAGGATATATATATATATATATATATATATATATATATATATATATATATATATATATATAAATATATATATATTCATCATTTTCATCATACTCTGTCGCTGTCTCCCGCGTTTGCGAGGTAGCGCAAGGAAACAGACAAGAAATGGCCCCACCCCCCCCCCCCATACACATGTACATACGTCCACACACGCAAATATACATACCTACACAGCCTTCCATGGTTTACCCCAGACGCTTCACATGCCTTGATTCAATCCACTGACAGCACGTCAACCCCTGTATACCACATCGCTCCAATTCACTCTATTCCTTGCCCTCCTTTCACCCTCCTGCATGTTCAGGCCCCGATCACACAAAATCTTTTTCACTCCATCTTTCCACCTCCAATTTGGTCTCCCTCTTCTCCTCGTTCCCTCCACCTCCGACACATATATCCTCTTGGTCAATCTTTCCTCACTCATTCTCTCCATGTGCCCAAACCATTTCAAAACACCCTCTTCTGCTCTCTCAACCACGCTCTTTTTATTTCCACACATCTCTCTTACCCTTAAGTTACTTACTCGATCAAACCACCTCACACCACACATTGTCCTCAAACATCTCATTTCCAGCACATCCATCCTCCTGCGCACATCTCTATCCATAGCCCACGCCTCGCAACCATACAACATTGTTGGAACCACTATTCCTTCAAACATACCCATTTTTGCTTTCCGAGATAATGTTCTCGACTTCCACACATTTTTCAAGGCTCCCAAAATTTTCGCCCCCTCCCCCACCCTATGATCCACTTCCGCTTCCATGGTTCCATCCGCTGACAGATCCACTCCCAGATATCTAAAACACTTCACTTCCTCCAGTTTTTCTCCATTCAAACTCACCTCCCAATTGACTTGACCCTCACCCCTACTGTACCTAATAACCTTGCTCTTATTCACATTTACTCTTAACTTTCTTCTTCCACACACTTTACCAAACTCAGTCACCAGCTTCTGCAGTTTCTCACATGAATCAGCCACCAGCGCTGTATCATCAGCGAACAACAACTGACTCACTTCCCAAGCTCTCTCATCCCCAACAGACTTCATACTTGCCCCTCTTTCCAGGACTCTTGCATTTACCTCCCTAACAACCCCATCCATAAACAAATTAAACAACCATGGAGACATCACACACCCCTGCCGCACACCTACATTCACTGAGACCCAATCACTTTCCTCTCTTCCTACACGTACACATGCCTTACATCCTCGATATATATATATATATATATATATATATATATATATATATATATGTATATATATATATATATATATATATATATATATATATATATATATATATATATATATGAGTATCCGTTGAAGTATAATATGATGTTAAAGGAGCGTCCAAACCTGACGTATATATATATATATATATATATATATATATATATATATATATATATATATCAGAATGTTAATCTTTCATTAATTGTATCGAGGAACTGGCATCAGAACTTGATATTGGATTATATGTAGCTTTAACATGCTCTTAAAGGCGAGTGTCACATTGATCTGGAGCGAGCACAGGCCTTTAAAATCATTCTCGTGTATTTACTAATATGAAAATTAAATACATATGCTAATCAGGTCTTCCAGTTGGAGCGGTACGGACCTTGATAATTCTCAAGCCTAATGATCCATTTAGTTGAATGTGGAATTCACATGAAATGGTACCTGCCTGTCAGCCAGGCTGCCTCGAGAGAAAGAGGAGAATCATGAGTCGGTATATAAAAAAAAAAGAAAACTGGATATATGATGAAGTTTTTATATTTCCTTTAGTGTCCCGTGAACCCGTTTTCTTTTTTTAGGTGATGATGTTTACTCTCTTGCGCGAGAGCGTAACGCTTTCCCGTTATTAATATGACGTGTTTTAATGATGCTTCTCCATTAAGCTTAATGACATCTTTACGAAATAGCCCATTACTGGATATCTCATAATGGTGAATAAGGGAATTAGATATTATCTTAATCTCCGGGATAGGGTTCGAGTCTCTGTCATGTCTGTCGTTATGTTGGCTTACGTCTGTTGCGTAACTGTGCAGAACGACAGACAGGACATTGAGCGTATCTGGAGACAGAGATGCTAGAGGTCCTAAAAGGTGACTAAAAGGGGAGGGAGCGAGAGGCTGGAAATCCTCCCCCTCCATTTTTTACTTTTCCAAAAGAGGGAACAGAGAAGGGGGCCAAGGGAGGATTTTCTCTCTGAGGCTCAGTCCTCTGATCTTGGTGCTACCTCGCTGGCGCGGGAGATGGCGAATGTGTATGAAAAAAAATATGTATATATGAGAGAGAGAGAGAGAGAGAGAGAGAGAGAGAGAGAGAGAGAGAGAGAGAGAGTACATGAACACACAGATAATCGAAGACCCATTGGCCTTCTCCGGGGGTTACTTGCTCAAAGGACTGTGAATCTAAATTCATCTCTGTGTTATCTGATTGATGGCAACTTGCCCACTGGTCCTAAAGTCTACTTACGACCTCTTCCAGTAAGACACTTTCTTTTAGCTTGGGCATTCTGCCTCCTCCAGTGGTTAGGTTTTGCCTTTCCAAGAGGAATATTTCCCCTTTAAACATGTTAAACCACGACCCACTAAGTTCAGCCCAGTATTTATGGTCGCTGAATCTCTTCCATGACTTGTTTCATCATCCTGGGATTGCTATTGCCTTATATTGATCCTTTTGATTATCTGTAGAGTAGAAGTGTAAAGGCATAATAGCCATAGTCTAATGAAGATGTTACAGAGGGTCAGCATGGCTTCTGAAATGCTGAAATTACAGTTTCTTGATTCATGCGACTCTACTGTTCTTTGTTCAGTAGCATTTCAGAATGATTTTTTGAGGTCTTGTTTCTGCAATCCTGTTATTCGATTCTAATGACTATCATTTACAATATTCACTCGCACTACATTTTTTTTTTTTTCGTCGGATTCCTTTTACCACACGCGGATTCCCCTTTGTAATGCCTCTCCTGCTTATGATGCCGCTCTTCGAAGAGAATCAGAACCCATTCGGGTCAGCTATGGTCAGCACTCCTCCTTATCAAGCGTCGTATCGAATAGTCTGTTCGACACATCAAGATCCACACGAGACAGGTGTTGTTCAGAGAGCTCATGAAGTTCTTCGACCTCAACTATAGATGGCATGATGCTGTTGCCCCGTCGGTAGGGTAAATCCCAGACACCAGAAGGCTCGAGATGGAAGCGATTACCAAAAGCTGAAGACCCGAAAATAAAGGCTTAGAAAAATAGGTGAGGAGAGCGATTTTTTTTGCTGGTATTTTTTTTTTTGACGCTTGTTTTGTTTTCTTGGTGATTCGTCAGCGGGATTTTAGTGTCCGAGAGAAATACCTTTGTAGCCACACGTGAAAAGAGGCTATTGGGTAGAAACACAGTGAGGTATTAGACATCAATTCTCAAGACAGAGAGGAGGTTCTTGTGATCCTGGGAGATGGACGGTTAGGGGAGAGAAAGGAATAAGGAAGAGGAGAAAGGTCTTGAGACATACCAGGGAAAGGAGGAGGAGGAGGAAGAAGAAGAAGAAGAAGAGGAAGATGGATGGGTAGGAGAGAGAAAGGAATAAGGAAGAGGAGGAGAAAGGTCGTGAGACATATCAGGGAAAGGAGGAGGAGGAGGAAGAAGAGGAGGAGGGATGGATAGGAGAAGAGAAAGGAATAAGGAAGAGGAGGAGAAGGGGTCATGCTCTAGTTCCCCCTTGTGTTTAACTTCGGTAAGAATTTCAGACGGAGTCGGTGGGGGTGCGCGCGCGTGGAAGAGAAAGACTGTAAAGCACTTCCCAAGTTCGGTAACCAATAAACATGTACCTGACGGGGGTAAACTTTCGCTCGTGAAGATTTTATGGCCGCGTCTGGAGAATGAGGGCAAGAAAACGCAAGTATGAGCGCGCGAGAATAGAAGGCGGCCCGCAGGGGGGAAGTTCCTTTTAATTGAAATCCGCTGTTTGAGGAAGGAAGCAGTGACGACTATGGCTAATACAGTACGAGCGGTCAGGTGCGTTGGTGGTGCTGCAGTGTTGAGTTTACAGTGACACGAGCCAAGGTTGATATAGCGTGAGACTAACTTCTTATACACTGTAGGTAGATAGATAGATATAGATAGATAGATAGATAGATAGATAGATAGAGAGAGAGAGAGAGAGAGAGAGAGAGAGAGAGGAGAGAGAGAGAGAGAGAGAGAGAGAGAGAGAGAGAACGAATTGGTTGAGTTATCTGTGCGATTTCGTCCCTGCACAGTAATAATTTACCTCGATACAGATGGCTTATTGTATATCCCACCATTATTTTTTTTCACTTTCCCATTATTGTATCAGAAAATGCACCTGAAATAAAGCGATGGCTCAGTCTGTGTAGGTTAGCAAGTCGGTTCATAACTCGCTCATCTTAACTGAAGTTAATGTCAGCGACGAACAACGAGTTGATGTCAGCGTTGAACAGCAAGTCGATGTCAGCGACGAACAGCGAGTTGATGTCAGCGTTGAATAGCAAATCGATGTCAGCGTTGAACAGCAAGCCGAAGTGAGCGTTGAAGAGCAAGCAAGTTGATGTCAGCGTTGACCAGCAAGCCGATGTCAGCGTTGAAGAGCAAGCAAGTTTATGTCAGCGTTGAAGAGCAAGCAAGTTGATGTCAGCGTTGAAGAGCAAGCAAGTTTATGTCAGCGTTGAAGAGCAAGCAAGCCGATGTCAGCGTTGAAGAGCAAGCAAGGCGATGTCAGCGTTGAAGAGCAAGCAAGTTGATGTCAGCGTTGAAGAGCAAGCAAGTTGATGTCAGCGTTTAAGACCAAGCAAGTTGATGTCAGCGTTGAAGAGCAAGCAAGTTGATGTCAGCGTTGAAGAGCAAGCAAGCCGATGTCAGCGTTGAAGAGCAAGCAAGTTGATGTCAGCGTTGAAGAGCAAGCAAGTTGATGTCAGCGTTGAAGAGCAAGCAAGTTGATGTCAGCGTTGAAGAGCAAGCAAACCGATGTCAGCTTTGAACAGCATTAATCACCTTAGGGGACGCCACCCACTCGCGTACCAACTGTCTTCTTTGCCCACGTCCATCGTGAGCTGTTGATGAGGTCCCCTAAATTACCTAGCTCTCCCAGGGGGGGCCCTAGTTTTCCCTCCCCCTTTTAGAATGTCAAAATTGCTTTTGATGTATTTTCCTCTCAGTGGCGGACAATGTCTCGTGTGTGGAATGAGGTCCTGGGGCTGTATGAAGGAGGATGGGGGGAAGAAAAGGAAAAAGGAAAATGCTGAAAGTGGGGTCAGAGGTTTGAGGCTTTGGAAGACCACCTTCTCCCTGAGGGAGAGGGACCTCAGCTGCTCGGCCTCCAGAAATATGGAACGCTCACGCTCTCTCAGTTCCTGAAGAGGGGGAGACGTGAACTATGATTGGAAGGGAAATGAAATATGAGGTGAAAATGGTTTCCACGCGAGGCAAAAGTTATTACAAACTGTTGTGGCAAATCGTAAACGGGATAGTCATTAAGGATCTCATCTCATGTGAGATTTTGGCTGTAAAAGATGCACTGTATGTGTTGTGTGTGTGTGTGTGTGTGTGTGTGTGTGTGTGTGTGTGGTTGCTGGTTTTTGATTATGAGAGTTAGCGGGAGAGAATTTTAGTTCTCCGTCCTCGTCTGTAACCATGTGTATGTGTGTTCTTATGTGTATCCATACATACACGTCAGTTTATGCTACGTTCATTTATCCATCAGCCTGGAAGGGAGAATGAACAGATGGGTATTGGCCATGGACCGACTGCATTGCACAGTGTTCGAACCCGGGCGGGGGCCCCCGTATGTGAATCATGGTCAGCGACGTTGGCCACCACACCATGGTTGCATTGAAATTCGTACATGTACCGTACGAGGAGGGAGTTTTACACTCGTAAGGCCCCCATCTCTTGAAGGCCCTCACCTGTCATACGCCTTTTTGAGCTGCGGTTTGCTGTCCTCAATTTCGACCTCTTCTAGTTCAGTTTATTGCCAAACATCCACAGAGGCTTTGTTATAACATAACTTCTGTATATCGTCACTTCATATGTTTCTACCATGATCTCTTGTTGCGACGTGTGGGTGTTCATTTCCTGCATCTTTCGCAGAAGCATCCGCCATCCTGCGTGACCTAAGTTGAGTTGAAAACCTTAAAAGGTTGTGGTTAGGTCACCCCTTGCTCTTCTCTCTTCCATGATGGGGAAAATTTTCAAGGCCTCTATAAGCCTTTCCCAAGTAACTCGCTTCTCTTTATTCTGTTGCCGTCTTCGTTGCCCTCCTCTGGACCTCCTCTACTAGTTCTCCGTGCTTCATTTAGGTGCGGTGGCCAAACCTGAGGAGCATAGGGTAGTTTTGTACTGAATGTGGAATGTGAAAGACATTGCTGGATATTACCTTACCGTTACACTTGGATGTCATTCTGGTATTTGCCTTCTTAGGGACGATATCAGCCCTTAAGTCTCTCTCTCTCTCTCTCTCTCTCTCTCTCTCTCTCTCTCTCTCTCTCTCTCTCTCTCTCTCTCTCTCTCTCTCTCTCCTCTCCCTCCCTCCCTACACACACACACACACACACACACGCACACACATATAACCGTGATGAAAAGCATAACTGTGTTGTAAGCTATGAAAAAAAAAAAATTTACAGTTGTATTAACGCAGTTGTCAAGAAATTGAGATATGTTCATCGAGGTGAACACTGGTTCGGTGAATATAAGGCTTTGCTTAGAAGTGCCGGAGGTTTGTGATGAGGGGGAGGCGGTGGGAAGGCGGGAGGGATTGGAACAGGGATAAGGGGGTGGGGGGTTGTTGTGTTGTGGGTGAGGGGGTGAGGGAGGTTGGGGTTGGTGGGGGGCTGTACACTTAATGAAGTGCTTCTCCTCTTCACGTGGATGTCAACGTTCATACAGGAACAGACACTTACGAGGTGAGGTAATCCTGCTGGTCCGCGACTTACACACACATACACACTCACAGAGTTGTTTACCAAATGGCGTCCTAGATACGTCTCTTCGTCGTATATCAACTGACTGTTATATTTTTTTTTCTTTCATATAACTTCCCTGATGATGTCATTGTTACACTAAAGTGCATTTGGGAACTTATCGTGTTTCATATCCCCGTGGATTCATAGGAATATATATATATATATATATATATATATATATATATATATATATATATATATATATATATATCTGTAGATGACTCATTTTTATGTCCCAAATTATGGGCCAGCTTGCGAATATGTTGAAGTTTCCAGTATTTTCAGTGAGAGAGAGAGAGAGAGAGAGAGAGAGAGAGAGAGAGAGAGAGAGAGAGAGAGAGAGAGAGAGAGAGAGAGAGAGATCAGTCAAAACCTGTATAACCCAAATCAGAAAAGTTCTCACCTCGTTTATACAGTGGATAAATGACGAAAGAAAAAAAAATAGAAACACGAAATAGAAAAAAAAAAAATACTCAGAATGGACGTGAATGAATTAAGTCTTAATTTACTCGATTCTTAATGAACTGGGGTTAAAGGGAGGCGCACAGATGCCAGGAGACTGTTTCCAGAGGTGGAGGAAGATGAAAGGCAACGTAAGAAAGTTAGACATCTAAATGTTATATATTTAAGTGTACGATTAACTACCTTGACGATAGGTGGAACGTGGGAATTTATTGAGCCATTCTCATTAGATCTCCCTCCCTCTTGATAAGATTCAAGAGTGCCTGGATTGGACGATAAGGGAGGGAGGGATGTAGGGTGGATGGATGGAGGGAGGGAGGGAGGGAAAGTGCGTCATCATAAATCAGAAATGAGGAGAGGAGCATTGCCGACCTGGAGTAAGGACTGGGGGGAGGGCAGGCAAGTGAGAGGCACTTTAACACACACACACACACACACACACACACACACACACACACACACACACACACACACACAC
Organism: Panulirus ornatus; assembly: GCF_036320965.1. NCBI lineage: Eukaryota > Metazoa > Arthropoda > Malacostraca > Decapoda > Palinuridae > Panulirus > Panulirus ornatus. Next base: position 9,904,915 of record NC_092226.1, on the reverse strand, counting down.
ATACATACACGCACCTACACACCACACACCACACACACACCTACATACCACACACACACACACACACACGCACGCACATACACACACACACACACACACATACATACATACATACACGCACCTACACACCACACACACACACCTACATACCACACACACACACACACACACACACACACACACACACACACACACACACCAATTTATGAAAATTATCCATAATAAGAAACAATGTGTTACTTTGCATCACAAAAGATTCAAATGATAGTAAAAAAAAATAGATACTCATTACCTATCAAAAGAAGGTAAATTTTCACAACGGGTAACATCAACCCATTATCGTATTGTATGTAAATGATTTACACCTCTTTTTCCTTTCCGGTTAACGATGCTGAGGCATCCGTTGCTTAGAAATTCCTCGTTGAACTAGAGTGAATGGTTTATAAAGAAGGCACCTTAAAATCCGGACCACATCTCGATTTCGCTTTGGATGAAATGATCAAAGTCTCGAACAGAATTGGAGCAATTAGTCGAGTCATTTACATTGATTACATCTGCTCCCACGGTTAGACGAGAGAGAGAGAGAGAGAGAGAGAGAGAGAGAGAGAGTAGAGGAGAGAGGGTAGAGGAGAGAGAGAGTATATATATGTATATATATATGTATATATATATATATATATATATATATATATATATATATATATATATATATATATATAGAGAGAGAGAGAGAGAGAGAGAGAGAGAGAGAGAGTAGAGAGAAAGTAGAGAGAGAGAGAGAGAGAGAGAGAGAGAGAGAGAGAGTAGAGAGAGAGAGAGTAGAGAGAGAGAGATAGAGAGAGAGAGAGAATGTATCGAGGGTAATTTGTGCTCACGTAACAGGCTCTTCTTAACAAGGACCGAGTGTTTGGTTGCTACGAAGATGTATACTTTTAAGACAGTATGTCGGTGAAGCGACATCTGTAAATCGAAACTAGTTGCCACGTTCAGGTCTTGTGCTGTGATGCTCTGGATTGTTTTGGTGATGAATGAGCACAGAGGAAAGAAAAAAGAAAGAGAGAAGCTCGATAGATTCATGGAATTTGAAGCGTCTCTCTCTCTCTCTCTCTCTCTCTCTCTCTCTCTCTCTCTCTCTCTCTCTCTCTCTCTCTCTCTGTCTTTCTCTCGTATCCCCCCACCTCTCAGTGATGTGTTATGACACAGACTTTGGTCGTGTAACGCGTCACACTGAAGCAGTATGGTTGGATCCCTTAAAGCATTATGGTAGGGTCCCTTAAAGCATGATGGTAGGGTCCCTTAAAGCTTTATGTTAGGGTCCCTTAAAGAATTATGGTAGTGTCCCTTAAAGCATTATGGTAGTGTCCCTTAAAGCATTATGGTAGTGTCCCTTAAAGCATTATGGTAGGGTCCCTTAAAGCTGTATGTTAGGGTCCCTTAAAGAATTGTTAGGGTCCCTTAAAGAATTATTTTAGGGTCCCTTAAAGCTTTATGTTAGGGTCCCTTAAAGCATTATGGTAGGGTCCCTTAAAGCTTTATGTTAGGGTCCCTTAAAGCATTGTTAGGTTCCCTTAGAGCATTATGTTATGGTCCCTTAAAGCATTATGTTAGGGTCCCTTAAAGCATTGTTAGGGTCCCTTAGAGCATTATGTTAGGGTCCCTTAAAGTCATGGTATGCTACCTTAAAGTCATAGTATGCTCCCTTAAAGTCATGGTATGCTACCTTAAAGTCATGGTAGGCTCCCTTAAAGTCATAGTATGCTCCCTTAAAGTCATGTAAACAAGCACAGATAAGCTTTGTGATGGGATGCAGTTTTACCTTGAACTTTCCAAAACGCTTCAACAGGACATCAACACGTTTCACCACAGCCCTGCAACGTTTCATCAAAGCCTGGTAACGTTTCGCATGAAACTTGAAACGTGCCACCGAGGTTACAGAAAAGAAGGAAATAAAAAAACTTTAGGAGTTTGCTGCGTCAAGACCTTTAAACTCTGATGTTGAAATGATTCATTTTAACTCTGTTGACAGGGAAAACATTAAGCTATTCCAGGGTATTTGTGTGTTTTGATGATATTCACTGTAGTTGATCTCATCGAATATTCTCCCATATACTAAATATATATATATATATATATATATATATATATATATATATATATATATATATATATATATATATATATATTTATATATGAGAATTATATATGCACCGTTTGAACTTTGGATTATTTTCGAAAGGAAAATCGACCTCATTACGTTAGCATTAAATGCTCTTACAGAGCATCAGAACTTAGAATGCTGTCAACAGATTCTCTGGTTATTTAGCCTCTGAGCTAAAGTATGTCGGCTGTTTATCATCAACCAAAGATTTAATCTCGAACAATTTCAAATAATGATGTCTCCTGAATCCCAGGCGAGCGACGTATCATAGGCATCTGAACGTCCATGGGATTCGAACTGGTAAGATTCATGGAGTGAACTACAATTGGTTGGTTGGCTGGTAGGTTGGTTGGCTGGTAGGTTCGTTGGCTGATAGGTTGGTTGGCTGGTAGGTTGGTTGGCTGGTAGGTTGGTTGGCTGGTAGGTTGGTTGGCTGGTAGGTTCGTTGGCTTGTTGGTTGGTTGGCTGGTAGGGTCGTTGGTTGGTAGGTTGGTTGGCTTGGGGTTCGTTGGCTGGTAGGTTGGTTGGCTGGTAGGTTGGTTGGCTGGTAGGTTGGTTGGCTTGTAGGTTGGTTGGCTGGTAGGTTGGTTGGCTGGTAGGTTGGTTGGCTGGTAGGTTGGTTGGCTGATAGGTTGGTTGGCTGGTAGGTTGGTTGGCTGGTAGGTTGGTTGGCTGGTAGGTTCGTTGGCTGATAGGTTGGTTGGCTGGTAGGTTGGTTTGGTCAGGTGCTTGAGCTTTAGGTCTATCGACTACCCGGGCCGTCAGCTTCAAGCTACAGCTATTGATCGAACATAATCTTGGAACACCTTCTTCAAGGGTTGAAAACGATTTCAAGACCGTGTCGACGACGCTCTCGCTGCGTTTATAAAATGCCGGGGCATTATCATCCTCCCCTCCCTCACCCCATGTCAGCTAGCCTCACAGTTGTTACGACTATACACACGGGTTCTGGTCTCGCTCCTCTGGGGATGTTAACACCCATGTCCTTCGCTCGCAACACGAACATTACGCTGGCCTAGTTTGTCATTCAGCGACCCATGAAAGGCTCATGATTACAAGGGGGGGCGAACACGACCGCTGCCATCCCCGACGGTCGGGACGGAGCAGAGGAGGTGGGCGTGTCTGACATGAGGAGTGGTGTTGGTGGTGCTGCTGCAGGATTTTAGAGTATTTCGGGCACCACAAAGTAGGTTAAGGCTGCGACGGAGGGAAGATATAAGAAGGGCGATGGACTTAAGAGAGGGAGGAGAGGATATTCCTTTCAATAAAGTTCGGAGGGAGGAAAATGAGCTACCACGACATGGGAGAAGATGTCTGAGGATAAAGAATAATGTTTGGCGATGGGTCGTTCCAGGGAACTCGGCCTGGAAATAGGCGAATGATGGAGAAGAAGAAAGAGGAAAGAAGAAGGGGGAAGAGTTCAGAGGCACAGGGAGGACCATCGTAAATGTTTACACGAGCAGAGGCATACATACGTTCGGAAATAGACTGAATCACACTGCTGGCAGAGCTCTGTCTCGGTTGACTCCTGGGAATCACTTTCGATTATGCTATATATATATATATATATATATATATATATATATATATATATATATATATATATATATATATTACTCTGCAGCATTGATTCCAGGCTTATATACCATCTACCGTTGTGAGTAAACAGTCTCGTCTGTATTGAGGTAGATGAAACAATTCTACCCTTGTCTTCATGTTCCGTAAAATGAAAAGCAGTTGATAACTTGCAGGAAAAAGTGGAAACGAAAGACTGGATCAAGCTAAATTGCAGTGTTCAAAATAATAGAAAGGGAATCGGAAGTAAGAGACAATAAGCCAGCGTTACGAACATCAGAAGGGGTGATGTGGAGAAAATTGAATATCGCAGTATTTAGGTATCGAACAAAGTGTTACTTTAGCAAAAATAAGAAGAAATATTCAAAGAAAGTTCTGTTGAAAAGCACAACAGTATCGAAAAACACGTCTCTAGTACCTTAAGACCTCAGGGTTTGAAAAGCAAAGTGAAGCCATATTGGAAGGGATAAAGAAACACTCACTTAGAAGTCTTGAGAGAGAGAGAGAGAGAGAGAGAGAGAGAGAGAGAGAGAGAGAGAGAGAGAGAGAGAGAGAGAGAGTTGGGCGCTCAAAGGTTATGAGGGAAGGGGGAGGGTGAGCTGTTCCATGGTCGTGTCTACAACTCATGTTGGGTGTCGGGAAGGGGCAAGCTTAATGGTATGGCGACCATCCGTAACGGTGTTGCTGAAGACTTGGTGTAGTATACTCAGCCGCGTACGTGTGTGTGTGTGTGTGTGTGTGTGTGTGTGTGTGTGTGTGTGAGGAGGATGTATATACTGGAACATTGGCTCGTGTAGAACAGGAATGTCTGTACCTCCACAGAAGTCTTCATTCACGCTTTGAACCTCCCTCCCAAGACGGACGTGAACCCAGCTCACACCCTCCACTCACCATGAATGGGCAGACACACTCTCTCCCATTGAGCAAAACGCCGACCAATAGGGGTATCGCATGCGACACACTCCTAACGCTTACTCCCCACACTGATAACATCAACACGAACGCAACAGCACGCACCGAATGCCCCCACAACACTGGCGTCAACCAGGTTTGCACAAGAAAGAGAATCCCATCATAGTCTATAGAAACAGTTCATACGCTCCACTTTAAACTACGCCTCACCCACCTGGTCCTCCCACCCCTTTCAGCAGCCAATGTAGAAATGCTGCAAACTGCACAGATTACTTCATTCAGAACAATCACAGGCTGCCTGGCAACCCCCAAGCACACTATACCCTCACAGTGAAGCAAAGATCCTTCCAGTGCACAGTCCTACCTCATCATGCTCAGCAGTTCTGTTCTGTGCAGCAGCGTTAGTCCCTTAACCGAACCAGTCTATAACTCACCACCAACCTGTACGTATGAATGAAATAACATATCCTTGCCTCACACTTCAGTAACTTCTCTTAAATCCCCACCCCACCCCAGACAAATATGACAAAATTCATACCAAGCTCTTAAACCACCGACCTCCTAACTGTGTCGTATATGCCAACCCACCTGGCATACACCCATCCATAACCACACTCCCCAGACAAACACGAGTCACACACACACACACACACACACACACACACACACACACACACACACACACACGGACCCGCTCTGAACATCACTACAGACCCAGTTTCAAAATATCCCAGGACCCTTCATGCGTCCGATGCAGGCGCCATAAAGAAGACACAGAGCACTTACAACACTGTTGCCCTGCACTCCCAGCACACACACACACACACACACACACACACACACACACACACACACACACACACACGTCACAGCATTTTATGACTTGTGGAGCGGCCGGTGGACGTGGCCAGCTTCCTGAGTGCTGCGCAGGAGCCCACATGAGGATAGAAGGCACTCCTAGGGGCCGAAGATGAGAGAGAGAGAGAAGGAGAGAGAGAGAGAGAGAGAGAGAGAGAGAGAGAGAGAGAGAGAGAGAGAGAGAGAGAGAGAGTTATACGAGAAGAAAAAAGTAATGCTTAACACAAGCCCGGAGCTGAGCCCTTGGTGTGAATGCAACCAACAGACCCACTGCACTAACAGCTGGAGAGGGAGAGAGAGAGAGAGAGAGAGAGAGAGAGAGAGAGAGAGAGAGAGAGAGAGAGAGAGAGAAGGCGAGGGAGGGAAAGATATAGATGGAGGGAGAAGGGGAGGGAGGGAAAGATATAGATAGAGGGAGGAGGGGAGGGAGGGAAAGATATAGCTGGAGGGAGAGGAGGAGAAAATTGAAAGAAAAAGGAAAATTGTGTTGTTTATCAGAAAGCTGGAATTGCGTGCGAAAAGATTTAGCTTGTTTTATTATTCATTTATCCGTCGATTTTAGTGTATCATTATTCATTTATAGATTTTAGTTTATCATTTATTTAACCGTATGTTTCAGTGTATAACTGCATGCTTACCCATATATTTTAGTGTTATTATTATCATTATTAATATTATTTTCATGTTGAAGGCTCCAATCGTGGACAAAAGTCTACATCAAGGCCGGGCCTTAATTGAGGTATAGAGAGGATTATGAAAGGGAGAAAGAAAAAGACAAGGGAAAGTATTTACGAATTTTGGAGCGAGTGAAAAACCTGTCTTTTGAAATGTGTGCCAGGTCAGTTTTTGGGAAAGACATGAGAAGGTAGAGAGAGTTCCAAAGCTTCGACGTGTAGGGAAAGAAGCAAGCATTAGTTATTTGTGCTTAGGTATCAGTGCAATATTCTTCATCTATTCGTAGATTATTTATTCATACATTGTAGTGCAACATAATTCGTTTATCCTTAGTTTCTTGTGTTATCTTTGCATATTTATCTATAGATTTTTATGTATTATTAAACATTTATTCGTAGATTTTTATGTATTATTGTTTATTTATCGATAGATCTCAGTTATCATTATTTATCGATCCATAAATATTAGTGCACTATTACATAAAAGTTAGTGCACTATTATATATTCGATAGATCTCAGTGTATCATTATTTATTAATCAATAGATATTAGTTCCTTGTTATATTGTAATACATTCAATTTATTGTGTTTCTGAGTTACGTCCAGTATTTTGAGACGACCTCCTCACGAGCGTCCACACTCACAGGCGCAAATCGCCAAAACAATTGTAGTTCAATAAATGCTCA
>NC_092226.1:9875552-9895552 GCF_036320965.1 Panulirus ornatus | reverse complement strand
TCTCCTCAACGAACCCTGCTTTAAAGGTTTGAGTTTTGCGCTGCGTTCATTTTTTATGTATATTCTAAAGATTTCCCTCCCTAGGGATGTGTTTACCTTGCCCCGAGTAGCAGTGGAGTGGGGATCTTCGGGTAGGGGGTGTTGGTAGGGAGGTGCGAATGGTCGTGTATATGTATATATATATATATAATATATATATATATATATATATATAATGCACTGCATACTCATTCCGCCAATCCTCAGGCGCCTCACCATGATCCGTACATACATTGGAAATCCTGACTTACCAATCAACACATTTACCCCCTTTACTTAAGAAATTGAATAGCAATACCATCCACTTCAGCCGCCTTGCCACATTTCATCTTGTGTAAGGCTTTCGCCACCTCTTCTCTCTTCACCAGATTACTCTTCATGATCCTCTCGTTTCGTACACCATCCCGACCCAAACATCCTACATCTGCCACTCTGTCATCAAACACATTCACCAGTCCTTCAAATACTCACTCCATATCCTCGTTTCATCACCACCTGCAGAGATATTTTATGTGAAAAAGGGAAAGCAGTAGAGATGCTTTGTGTGTCGAAGGAAAGAACTAAGACAATTTAACCTCAGCATGTAAAACTTCGGGGATGTTTTTGATGTTGGAGGGAAAGAAACGGATATTCTCTGTGGAAGGGAATGACTCAGGAATATTTCGGGTGTAGAAGGGGATATTCTGTATGTTGGAGGGAAAGAATTGGGAATGATTTGGGCTTAGAAGGGGATATTCTGAAGTGTGGGAGGTATAGGAGGAAAGAATCAGAATATTTGGATTGGAAAGGTAATGGATAGATATATTTCAGGTGTAGGAGGTAAAAGGGAAGGATATATTGTATGTAGGAAGAAAAAAACGAGAAAGTCTAAATTTGGATAGGGAAAGAATTAGGGATGTTTTTAAGAATACGAGAGAGAGAAAAGGATGTTCTAGATGTAAGACGGAAATGAACTCGGGAAACCTGGGATTTCCTGAGTTTAGGAGGGGGGAAAAAAGGGAGTAGTCTCACTAGGCCAGATAAGGAACTAGGGATATATTGAGTGTGGGATAAGAGAAATAGTACGAGGGATATCTTGTTTGTGGGAGGGGAAATGACGAGGGACATCCCAGAGGTAAAGGGGAAGGAAGCAGGGCTGGTCTGAGTGTTAAGGGCAAGAGCCAAGAATATTCAGAGTGTAAGAGGGAAATGATTAATGTCGTGGATGTAGGGTGTAGGATACTAGGGGGCTGGGGGTGGAGAGGACTGGTGATTAAGGATATTCAGGGAGTACGAGGGGAAAGAATCACGATATTCTGATTATGATCGGGAAATACCATGGATATTCTGAATGAAGAAGGGAAAGAAGTAGGAATATTTTTGATGGAGGGAAAGGACTTCTGGAAGGGTGAGCGTTCTAAAGAGCAAGTGCCAAATATATTCTGCGTGAAAGAGGGAAAGAATTTGGGATGTTCTGGGTAAAAAAAAAAAAAAGACAAGGGAAATTTAGGGCAGTGGAGGGAAAGAGCCTCGAGATATTCTGGGTGAAGGAGGGAAAGAGACGAGATATTCTGGGAGATATGGGGGAAAGAGTGTGTGTGTGTGTGTGTGTGTGTGTGTGAAACAAGAAGTGGGGGTGTGTGTGTGTATAGCAGGAGAGATGTGTGTAAGGGAGGAAGGTTCTGTGTATGTGAAGGGAGAAGCTTTTGTGTGGGAGGAAAGTTTGTATGGCAGGAGGGATGTGTGTATGGGAAGAGCGGCATTTGTATGGGAAGAGGGGAATGCTTATGGGGGGGGGCGCAGGGAGTGTGTATGGCAGGAGGGGTGTGTATACGGGAGGTGGGGTGTGTGGATGTTAGGAGGGGCGTATATATGGGAGGCGAGGGGTGTACGTATAGGTGGATCACGCGAGGTTGTGAGAGCGGGCGTGTCGTGCGAGTGTGGGAGAGGGAGAGGTATCGGAATAGAGGAAGTTGTGAGGGTTGGAGGAGGAAGGTGGGAAAAATTGGCCTAGATGGGGAGAGGGGAGGGAGTAAATGGGAAGTGAGGGAGAGTGTAGGGGAGGAAAAGAGGAATTTGTGTGTATGTGTGTGTGTATGTGTGTGTGTGTGTGTGTTTGTGTGTGTGTGTGTGTGTGTGTGTGTGTGTGTGTGGAGAGAGAGAGAGAGAGAGAGAGAGAGAGAGAGAGAGAGAGAGAGAGAGAGAGAGAGAGAGAGAGAGAGAGAGAGAGAGAGAGAGAGAACGGTTGCTGGGTGAGTTTGGTGAGACAGTAAAGGTAGAGAGAAATCATTAATATGCTGAGGAGAACATGTATAATGTATACAGGTCAGACCCTGCGTTGGAGGTTGCGTTCGTGGCAGCTCGTTTTGGACGGCGTTCAGTGCTGTTGGGCTCAATCTCTTGGAGGTCTCTTGCTTGCGGTCGAACCCTCCAGTCGAACCTTTGTTTCTAAGCTGTTACGGTCTCGCCCTTAGCGTGAACCTCCCAGTCGAGATCTGGTTCAAAATTCTTAATTTTTTCGCCCTTGGGGCAGCACTTAATCGAGCCTGTGGTTCAAATCTGTTGGATTTGAGCCTCTGGTTCAAAGCTCTTGGGGTCAATCCCTTGGTTCAAATCTGTTGGATTTGAGCCTCTGGTTCAAAGCTCTTGGGGTCAATCCCTTGGTTCAGATCTGTTGGATTTGAGCCTCTGGTTCAAAGCTCTTTGGGTCAATCCCTTGGTTCAAAGCTCTTGAGGTCTAGCTCCTTGGGGTCATGCCTCTGGTACAAAGCTCTTAGTGGGGGTCTTGCCCTTAAGGCGCGATCCTCCAGCCAGAAAGAGGACCTCCAGGATCCAGTACTGAGTGAGTGATGGACTCCACGTCCTCTGCAAGAGTCTTCAGTCAGTGATTACTTCGTTGATGGGTTTTCCATACTGGTGTGGCGGTCCTTGATCCGGTCCAGCAACGCCGCCCTCCCTCCTCAGGAGCAGAGAAGGAAAACGAAAACTGAAGAAGTCGAGTGTCTCAGCTTGGGGGAGGGGGGGGATTTCTGGGAGAACCCAGGTCAGATGTGCCCCTCATATCATCTGGAACCTGAGGATAAGCCATGGGATCCCATGGATTTTCCAAATTTCCCCGGAGTGCGTGACGGTGCACTGAGACAAGCGTGGGCCTGAGGTCGACATACACGTGTGCTTCTCGGGGAATCATAAGAGGGAACTGAGGAGACAAGAAGTGTGGCTGTAGTGTCGACTGTTGACCGTCTGAATATGAATTCAGACATCCCACGATGACACACACACACACACACACACACACACACACACACACACACACACACACACGGGTCATAAGGAAAGTGAAGAGCGAGGAGGACTGTATAAACATCCAAGTGTCGTGAGCAGAGTCCAAAGTGGATATGATACATGACCGGTGTTCATCCTCACTTTTTGAGGCTGGTCGATAAATGGGTACTTGCCAGAGGCAGGCGAGTGTTTGTAAATGATCGATAGATAACGGCTTATTGGATGTAGGCATCCATTTGGCTGAGAATACACACTTGAGGTATTACACAACTGGGAGGCCATGATGGTTGCTGGTCAACTTATCATACAGGAGTTAAGATTAGGGCGAGTTGGATATTTCCGCACTTTGGAGAAGCGTATGGGTGAGGTACATTTAGACAGCCAGGGTGGTAGGTAGACAGGGATGTTTACAGAATCAGTGTTATGCATTATGAGACTGATTGAGCATGTGATGAATAGTGAGTGATATTGTTGTTGACATACCACATAGCCTAACTAACAGGAAACTGAGCTGTTCACCTGCATAGTTATGTACTTGTTCATGGATTGTTTATGAAGTTCACAATGGTATGTATCGGACGGTTCTTACATCTGTCTGCACCTGCTCTGATTGTAACGAGTCGATTGTGGTGACGAACGGCGATCCGTGGTGGAGGGAGGTAGGGGGGTGAGTTGATCTCTGTGACGGGGATGTGTCGGCAGGCTATTGCCAAACTGCCGTGTGAGCTGCCGATATTGGTCGGAGAGGGAGGACAGGTTCAGCAAGATGAGGGCCTCTTGGTACGTGGTGTAAGAAGGGCCCAGGATGATTCTGCCTACCCCTTTTCTGCACTCGATCCAGCTGATCCCTCTGTGTAGCTGTTAGTGTGGAGGACCAGGCTGGGGAGGCGTAGGTGAACTTAGGTAGACTAAAGATGGTATGGACGTTCCTGAGTTCAGATGGTGGGACGCCTAGTGATTTCAGTCGGCGGAGAAGGTACAGACGGTATGAGGAAGATAAGACGATAGTGTTGACGTGACTCGTAGGTTAAACCGTCGCTTGTTGTGACATAAAGAAGTTTGAAGTCTCTGATTGAATGGAGGATGTGAGGACCTAGTGAGATGTCAAGTGACAGGATGTCGTCTTCCCCCAGGTTGATGTGCCTCATCACAGTCTTGTGGTTGATAGTGATATCGTTGGCCGTTGTCGACTAGAGAGTGTTGGTGTTGATGTGCAGAAGGGCACTGAAATCAGAACTGCTGTTGTTGATAGTGGATGTCTCAAAGGTGGAGTCGTCTTCGTACTTCCAGCGGTGGTTTGGTCTCCTTGAGGGCGTCATTGATATGAATGAGGAAGCAGAACGGCCTCGTCTTGTTACCCTGCGGTACACCGCATGGTAGAGGGAGTGATGCCGACGTGGCTCCTCTTGAAGCGGACGGTTTGGTGTCGCCCGGTCAGGGAGTCCGCCAGCCACGAGACGACACGCCACCGTAGTCCCAGGTAGACGGCTTTCGTTATGACGTTGTGCATTACCAAGTCGAAAACCGTAGTGAAGTATTTATGAAGATGAGTGCCGCCGAGGTCTTAACGTTTCTCCAAGTTGCGGGAAACGAACTCGGGGAGGCTGGCGAGGCAGTGAGTGGTGAAGGAAGACTTCATGTTTCCAAACTGCTGAGGATCATCTGAATCAGTACTCTCAGCGTAGACCCAGTCAAACACAAAACCCCTCACAAATTAGACTCGGGATTGGAGTGATGGCAACAGGTCGTAAGCTATTAAGAGACTCAGGGTTGATGGATTTGGGTAATGGAGTGATATATGCTGTCTTCCAAGTTGTGGGACATTTAGATATTTTTTGAATGAAGCATAAATTATGGCGGGTAACGGTGTAGGTAATTCGTGTGTGTGTGTGTGTGTGTGTGTGTGTGTGTGTGTTTACATAAGTGTAAGAACATGGTACATATGTATATACCAGGTAAAGAGACGGGGCAACATGAGAGTAAAACTCTTTCCCCGTGATACACAAATAGCAACAAAGTAATCATACATATGTATCGGCTTCAGAGCAGAGAGATACATACAGAATACTCCTCTAACATTCCTGCAGTCGGCCGCCTTCAACGTGTTCAGGACTCATCAATAATTCTGAACGTATTTCCTGAAGAATTCTGCAAATTGATTTGCTTGTCAAACAAGTGAAGCAGTTGCCACCTGCTAACGATAAGAAATAAGAATTGAGTGACGAGACTTGGGAAAAAAAAGAAGTTCCTCCTTGGCATTGATCAAACACGAATAGATGTAGAAAGAAAAATATTGTGAGCTGTGGAAGGAAGTATGAGTGTATTACTGAGGGAAAATGAAAGTAAAAACCGAAGATAGTTTAGTATCTCTCAGGGAAAATATATTATAAAACTGAACTTCATAGATGGCCATAAGGGTCGTGTTATATTTTCCACCACACGTCAGTTGCCTCGTTAGTGGTTCGAAACACTTGGGTACTCCATTTTCCTTGTTTGTGTTTCGAAACGCTTCGGTACTTTATGACTTTTAAACACTTCATTTTTTTTTTATGGTTCGAAACTTCGTTATTTAATGTCACTTTTGAGTGCTTCATTTGCCTTGTGTGTGGTTCGAAACAGTTCTGTAGTTTATGACTCTTTTGAGATTAGGTTCGAAGCAGTTCGGGTAGTTTATGACTCTATTAAGACGGGGTCACTGATTAATGGATGGGTATTCTATCTCTTGTATTCAGGCTGTCGCATATGCAGTGACATCGTGTTAATGTGGTCTTAGAATTATAACTGATGGTTATAACTTGACGTTAACGGTCATAATGACCCCTAGCCGTCGTTAGACCTAAAGCCCATGTAACCAGGCAACCAATTGGACCTAGTTATATCAACTAGTGAGGGATGTATTCAGGTTGCTCAGGCACCCGACGGTGCAGTGATGTAAAACATAAGACTTACAAACAGACTGCATGAGGTAAGATGCTAAAGTCTACAATAAAAAGGTACAAAAGCAGTAAACAAGTCAGATAATTAAACTTTTTTGCTAAATTAAGTAAAAAGTAATTATTCTAACAGATGACATTTACGGACCTCCGTGGTGTAGTGGTTAGCGTTGCTGACCGTAATGCCTTCACGGGCCGCCTAGGGTCGAGCGGATAGGTTCGAATCCTGGTTGCGATAGTTGGTGATAAGTTGGGTAACTGGCTTAGGCTTGGGTATATATATATATATATATATATATATATATATATATATATATATATATATATATATATATATATATATATATATTCCTATAAGTCCACGGGGAAATGAATTACGATAAGTTCCCAAGTGCACTTTCGTGTAATAATCACATCATTAGGGGAGATATAGAGAGAAATATAAGTCAGTTGACATACAACGAAGAGACGTAGCTAGGACGCCATTTGGGACGTTTAGTTGTTGTTGCCCATTCCGTCTCGGCTACAAAATGAAAAAGAATAAATGAAATCACAAAGACCTCAGTGGCAGCGTGTTTCTGGTCAGGTTAAACATCGGTCAACGTTGTTGCTGTGGGTATGGATTGTGTTTGGGCTCGATGTGGTGGTTATTTTGTTTCCTTCGTCGACAGTATGACTCTTTTCAGAAGCATCTAGGACAAAGAGAGCAGTCCTTGTTAGGTATAAGGGTAGTGGTATCAGTAGTAGTATCAGTAGTAGTAGTACTAGTGGTTAAGTAGTAGTAATAGTAATAGCAGTGGCACAAGTAGTAGTAGTAAGTAGTAATAGTAGTCGGTGGTGGTGATAGTAGTAACAGTAATACTTAGTAGTAGTAGTAGCAAGAGTAGTAGTAGATATAGTAGTGGTTATATGTGGTAGTGGTGAGTAGAAGTAATAGCAGTCATTAGCAGTAGTCGTAGAGGTAACAGTAGTGGTGGTAGTAGTAGTAGTGATAGTAGAAGGAGGAGGAGGGAGAGGAGGACTTAGCAGTGCAGTAGTCGTAGAGGTAACAGTGGTCGTGGGAGTAGTAGTAGTAATAGTAGGAGGAGGAGGAGGGAAGAGGAGGAGGGAAGAGGAGGAGGGGAAAGAGGAGGAGGGGAAAGAGGAGGAGGGGAAAGAGGAGGAGAAAGAGGGGGGAAGAAGATCGCACCTTCGGCGTCATTAAGGTCCCCTAAGAAAAGGAACTGTCACGTCTGTGTCTTAGGAAAAGAGGAGAGAGAAAGGCCATTTGCCACGACCCCCGTGGCAGCTGTTGGCTTACACCCCCTCGGGAGTTGGGCTTCTTATATGTCGTAAGTAAAGTAATGATGTCGTTAAGGGAACGTCGCAGACTTACGCTACTTTTTTCCCCCTTCCCGAGTTCCCCCTTCTTAGCGATTGCCACTCCTGTGTAAACCAGAATCACATTCCCCCCCTTTTTATTTTCCTTGGTTTCAGTCTTGTGATTAAAGTCTCGTAGGAAATTTCGTACAGAAAACTGTAAAGTTTGATGAAAGTAGTAATTTGTAGGATTTAGTACTACCTCTTACGTATATATATGATATTCTGGGATGATGAATCCCATTTATAAGGTCTTTATTTTTTGACGTATAAGGTATTTAGGGGAAATGAATCCCTTTTTTTATACGGTCCTTTAAGGTGATTAGGAGGTTTTGAAGCCATGTCTTTTTTGGCCTTTGGGGGGTATTCGACTACGTCACATTACTCTGTACGAACAATTGGATATACGGAGGAAGTACTGTTGCTACGGGAGGAGGAGGAGGAAGGGTGGTGGCTGGTCCCCCTTCCTCTCGAAGCTACGTTCGTAAAGCCATTACGTCTTGATAATGTAATCACCACAGTGGGAAACCTCTCAACCATTTCCCTTTTTTTTTTTTTCCTTCTTTCGTCAGATATAATCTGATCATGGACCCCAGAACCTTTTTCATGTTTGGCCGCTAAATACGGAGACCTCTCAAGATCAATCTCTACCTCGCCTCTTTGCCTTCTCCCTCCCTCCCTCCCAGCCTCACCTCACCCTACTCCTGGCTCCTCCTCCCAGTTGTTGCACCCATCCCCTCTCTACCTTCTTCTTCCCCTCCTCCTCCTCCTCCTCCTCCTGCTCCTCCTCCTCCTCCTCCTCCTCCTCCTGCTCCTCCTCCTCCTCCTCCTCCTCCTCCTCCTCTTGTTGCTACCATCGATGCTGCTGTGTTCATACCGCTGGGCTTCCTCAAGGTGTTAATGAGACCCGCTTCTCCTCTTCTCTTTTCCTCCTGTTGTTGTTATTGTTGTTATGCCTGTTGTTAGTGCTGGTGCTGATATTCCTGCTGTTGCTGCTGCTCCTGTTGCTGCTGCTCCTGTTGCTGCTGCTCCTGTCGCTGGAGTTGCTTCAGTTCTTGGCGGGCGAGGTTCCTGTGGGTCGTATATCTCTCTCTTCTTGTGCTGTTGTAGGGCTCCTGATGCTCCTGCTGGAGGAGCAGTCACTGCTGATGCCAAAGGTGACTACCTGTCTTCCTCGACCGCTTTTGTTTCTTGTATATGTTTCGCTTCTTCGATCTTTCGTTTCGGGTAATTTTCTTTCTTTCTCTTCTCTGCGTCCGTCCTGATTTCCATTTTTCTTTAATTCTGTCCTTCATTATCTAGAGTTTGAATAGTTTTTACTTTTCCTTTCCGCAGGGCTTCTGTCCAATATCTGTCCCCCTCATTTCTATCGCGACTGTCATCTTTCTCTCCCCTGTCTGTTGTCTGTCTGTATGTTAGTCTCTTTATTTTATTTTTTCAAAGGGACTGACTGCATTATTGTTTTTTCAGTGCTATTAAACGTCAGGTACCTCGCTTGTACCATGGCGTCTGTTTTGTCACTTTACGTAACTCTCTCTCTCTCTCTCTCTCTCTCTCTCTCTCTCTCTCTCTCTCTCTCTCTCTCTCTCTCTCTCTCTCTCTCTCCTCCTTTTATTGTCTCCTACCGAATCCCTCCCCCACCCACCCTTCCACCACCCACCACCCCCTCCTCCTCCTCCTCTAAGCCAACTTACCGACGCGTTCAGCAGGAGGAGGAGGAGGAGGTGGGGGATCGTCTATCCCCTTCAGAGGGTTTGCAGAAGGACCCAGGCGGGGGTAGAGAGGAGGACTTCTATCAACAGAAGCCATACCACACTCCTCCCTCATTCCGACTCCTATATTGACGGACCTTCCGCCTTTTCGGGGGGTGGAGGGAGGAGATTAGGGGATGAGAGGAGGAGGAGGAGGAAATGATGGATGGAGGATACGCGACCATGTTGGGCAAAAGGAAGACTTGAGATAAGGACAAGAAGGGGGAGAGTTGAAGATAGGGTGGATAGAAGGGCGAGAGTGGTTGTAAGGGATAGATAGAGTGACGCTGATTGTGATGGAATAGGAGGGCGGCGGGAGGGGCCGGGTGGAGAAAAATAACAATGGGAATGCTAGTTTGTCGAGGAATACAGAGGAGGGTGAGATGGTGAGGCTACGTAAATGGGGGTGCGGTAAATAGGGCGAGGAGGCTACGTAATGGGGGTGTTGTAAATGGGGTGACGCATGAATAGGATTGGTGTTAAATCATAGCGGGAGACTGACGGAAGGATCTCAGAAAATAAGGTGCTGATCAAATTAGTTGGGATGGCCATTAAGGATGATAAGACAGGTTCGCCAAGATAGCTTAAGACTCTTAACGAAACCCTGGTGTAAGGGAGGATTTTGTGGATGGGGCACCGGTCGTACATAACGTTACGTGAAGACACAAGCTTTAGATCCATATAGCTGAACCGAAATGCTTTTTGGACGTAATGTTTCCGAGCCGAATGAGCCGATAAAACATAGAGGACGTCTGTTTAAACAGGCATAAAGAAGGCGTGAGGAATGCACGGGATAGAATGAATTGGAACGATATGGTTAGCAGGGGGCAACGTGCTGTCATTGGACTGGACCAGGAGGGTATGTAAAGCGGCTGGGGTAAACTATGTCAAGGTCTGTGGGGCCTGGATATGGATAGGGAGCTGTGGTTTCGGTGCATTACACATGACAGCTAGAGAATGGATGTGAACGGATGAGTCCTTTTCCTCACACACACACACACACACACACACACACACACACACACACACACACACACACACAGGGAGGTCACCTAAATCTAATTCCGACACCAAATGTTCACTGTATTCGGAGCGACTTCATTATTTAAGCGAGAATCAACACCCGGGAGAGAAAAAGCTCTTCCTCGCTTTGTTATTCTCTCTGAAAATCCGGGTCTGTGTGCAAATATAGAATTTGATTTTTATAAACCATTGATAATTACGGTATTCTTTATATATATATATATATATATATATATATATATATATATATATATATATATATATATATGTATATATTAGTCCGCACACCTTGTTTTCCCCTCCCCCGATATTTTCAATGGCTATACGCGACTAAAGTTTATTGTGCCCAACCATAAGACGCACTCAAGGTGAAATCATCGTGTATTTGGTCTCTGGAACTAGTGTTTTTAAGGGTATGAACGCCATTAATCCGCCTCAGTGTGCCTCAGGCTATCTTAAGGAAGGATATTCTTCCTTTACCCCTCTTGGCTGCCACTACACTTTGGGAAGTTCACTTCTGGACGCAATATTTCTTCACTTGTGGTTCAGGATGGTTGGCTCTTGCCTTTCTAAGGAGAAAGCCCGAATTATCGCTTGGCAAGCAAAAAAGAAAGAAAGAAAAAAAAAGAACTGGGTACAAGTGATATTTGTTAGGCGCGGTGGACGCTCAGAACGCACGATCAGGCGGCTGCTTGTCAGCACTGGGGCCATTCTGGCAACGTCATCCAACCTCTGCCAGTGCTCGTGCCCTTCCTGCCAACGTCATCCCACCGCCAAACCCAGGTCTCCCAAGGAAGTCTTGTAGATCTACAGGTAACTTCCAAAGACAAGAAGCATTGAAATAACCACGCATTTCAGCTGCTGAGTTAAGATAAAAAAAAAACGCCAAAACTTATAGAAATCGTTTCTCAAAGAACCATTCAACATATCCTTTCGCATACCTTCCCGCAAGCCAGCTGCCAAACCCCTGCTTACGAGGGAAACTGGAGGGGGGCGGGGGGGGGGGACATGGCAATAAGGTGATGGTTTCTAAAGAAAGTTATATGCTTCATATTTTTGAGGTACACGGTTGTGATCACTTTATGCAGTATAGTGCCCCTTGCCAAAAGCTAGAAAGGTGATGAAATCGTTATCAGAGAAAAATATTAAGTTGCTGAAGTGTCTTGGTAACTTCCCAGATCATGATGCAATTGGGAACTTTTGGAAACGGATGAATGTCAAACTTGCCTCTTTCAAGACCTTATCAGCGCCTCGCTTCATTCAGGAGTTCAGGACCCTATGTACCCAAAACATGGGCCTAGAATACTTCAGGAACCTTGCATATTCAATGCCCATATGTCTGCAGATGGTAAGCTATGCCGAAGGAGAGATGACAAAGTAGTATAATGTAATTGTAACATCGTCTTTGAAAATATATGGGGAGGACAAAGTTTGTTTGCGGACACTATATATATATATATATATATATATATATATATATATATATATATATATATATATATATATATGTAGTTCTTTTTCATACTTTATCGCCGTTTCCCTACTTTGCGGACAGCGCCAGGAGCAGGCGAAAAGGTCCGCATTCGCTCACATCCATTCTATATCTGTCGCATGTAATGCACCGAAACCACAGCTCCCAATTAACAGCCTGGCCTCACAGACCTTTCTATGGCTCCCCTCGGCCGCTTCGCATTGCCCTGGTTCAGTCTGTTGATAGCATGTCGATCGCTGTATACCTCATCCTTCGAAATCGTTGTCTCCCGTACACACCTTTCACCCTCCTGCATGTTCAGGCCGCCATTATTCGAAATCATTTTTACTTTCTCTATTCATTTTAAGTTTGGTCTTGTGCTTCTTCTTTTTCCTTCCACTTCTGACACGTATATCCTCTGTGTTATCCTCTCCTCACTTGGTCTCTCCGTATGTCCTAACCATTTTAGCTCACCCTCATTAGATTTCTCAAGCCACACTCTTTTTATTACCACACATCTCTCTTACCGATTCATTACTTACTCGATCAAACCACCTCACACACACATATCGTCCTCAAACATTTCATATCCAACACGTCCACCCTCCTCAGCATATCTTCATCTATAGTTCATGCCTCGCATCCGTATAGCATTTTTGGAACTGCTATACCTTTAGACAAACTACATTATATCTCTCCCAGATATATTCCTCACATGCCAGCCTGCAACCATCCACATACAGCGCTCTCTCTCTCTCTCTCTCTCTCTCTCTCTCTCTCTCTCTCTCTCTCTCTCTCTCTCTCTCTCTCTCTCATACCAGCACTGCTTCCCTAAATACCTCCCATTCCTCGCCAACCTTCCCCCCCTTTCCCCCGCCCCTTCCTTTTTTTTTTTACTCTCTCCTGCCATTCCTCAGTCACTCGTGGGTCTCAGCACATAGGCCTCTTTTCCAATCTTACACACTTTTACCAGCCTATCTCATCCATATCTTTTTTTTTTCTTTCTTTTCCTAAATCCTCTCAAGCTGTCAATCTCGCCTCCACCAGTAAATGATCACACACACTACAATCTGTCCCCTCTCAACACATTCTACCCTCACAAAGTCTTTTTTTTAGCACACCTATCGAATAGGACACAATCTAGTATTACCTGCACACCCGTTTTTTATCAGGCATTCCTAGTCGCCAAGCGAGTCCCCACAAGCTGTTCACTGTTTTAGTTCACTACACTGGGTATCCCATGCCCCCTCCCAAGTATAACCTCTTGTGCCACATCACCCACTTTTACATTCAAACTACCCATCACTATCACTCGATCTTCATACAAGGAGTTGACGCTTTCGCTCAGGTCCTCCCAAAACAATCGCCTCTCTTCCTCACTCCTCTCTTTACCAGGTGCACACGTACTAACAACGATTACTCGCCCCTTGTACTCCTTTTATTTCAACCCACATCAGTCTGGAGTTGCATCTCCTTGCACTCCTTCACATATATTTTTTACACACACACACACACACACACACACACACACACACACACACACACACACACACACACACACTCACAAGATACGCTAAGGTGTATGTGTACATGTACGTACATGCGTAGGAGTAAAGGCATGGTACGTACATAGAAAGTTAAGAAACGGGGCAACACAAGTGTAAAAATCTCTTTCCACGTTAAACACACAAAGTAATTACACAAAAATCACACACGCTACATATAGTGACCTGGTTTTAGATAAAAGACAAGGATCGGTTGAATTTTTTTTTTTTTTCATCCCTGCATCTTCAGGCATCTTTGATACCAGGAGGTTGATGAAGAAGCTTAGTCTTCGGGCAGGAACAAGCGGGGGAGAGACTCCACTGACGGATTGGAAACTATACCTCACTGGAAGGGGAGCAAAGGAGCTTGTTTACAACTGCCTCAGGGTTCCTATCTCCAGGACAACCCCCATTTTCCAGGTGTTCCAAGGCTGTGCTACTTCCAGTTGCAGGGAAGTGAGGTAGGGGGAGTCACCAGTGGTGTACCGCAGGCCTCGATCCTGGGTCCATTGTTCTTAATTCCTTGGTCCATTGTTCTTAATTCCTTTAAATGACTCGTCTGTATAATCGGACTCATACATAAATATCTTTTGAGATGATGATGTTGAGGTCACGAGGAAAAGTGAGGTGGTCGAATTCATACCTGACTATCTTTTTAGATGGTACAGAGAACACGAGGAAAGTGAATGAAATTAAGGAATGCGTCAACTTACTACAAAAAAAAAAAGATAGACATACTTTTAAAGTGGGTTTGATGTATGGTTCATGAAATTGAGCCCAAGCACAATGCAGAAGTATTGAGGATGGGTCTCTCTAAAAGAAAGCCTCGATACGAATATTATCCAGGAGGAAGTACGTGGTAGAAATCTCTGTGTGAGGGGAGGTTTTGAGAGTCGGCGACAGATTTGTCGCCTGAGCTCAACTTAGGGAGCTGTATACGAGGTAGGCGGACTGTATTCTGGCAAAAAAGTAGTGTATTTTGGTGCACGGATTACATGATGTTCAGGAATAGGCTTGCAAGCCCACAAAGGGTGTGATAATAGAATATTCTTCCCAAGTTTGGTCACCGCACTTACAGAAGCACAAAGCACTGATGAAGAAGGCCCAGAGGAGAACAAGTGCAAGTTGGCACCGGTAGTATGAAAACAGAGTTACGGAGAGAGATGAAGAAATATACAGAAGAGAGTATGGAGTGACTTGATTATAGCTTCCAGAACTGAGTTATGGTAAAAGGTTAAGGGCCATAAGAGAGAGAGAGAGAGAGGAGTAAAGAGTGACTTGATCCCAGCATCCAAAACTGAGTTACATTTGAGAGGTAAGAGGCAGTGAGAGGGAAGAGAGAAGAGTAAATAGTGACTTGACCACAGCCTCCGTTTCTCTGAGCAAGTGTGATGATTGCGTCGCTGAATAAGTTCTTCTAAATGATGGAGAGACAGAGCAACCAGAGGCCATAACAAGAGGCTAAGGAAGAAATACGTAAGAAGAGATGAGGTTAAGATGTGGTTTCGTGGTTTCAGAGACGTGGATGAATGGATTTAAGCTGGATCATGGAACTGTCGTTACTGACAGCATGGAAAGGTTGACAAGGTCGAAGGATAGAGTAAGTGCACGAGACTGTGTGTGTGTGTGTGTGTGTGTGTGTGTGTGTGTGTGTGTGTGTGATTTCCTACTAGCACTGTGCAAATAGGCGATAACAAATTTGTAATGACGCTCGTATATACATACGCGCTCTATTAATTGGAACAAACACATGCGCATACTTTACATCCCATCTGAAACATGAGAGAGAGAGAGAGAGAGAGAGAGAGAGAGAGAGAGAGAGAGAGAGAGAGAGAGGAAAGAAATACGGAAATGCTAATCATAATATTTTTTCCCCCCCTCGTCTGATTCTGTTTCTCGTAAAATCCAATAATTTCCGAGCGCGACGGAGAACACATTTCCGACCATCGGAAGCAACTGTTTGCTCAGCTGAGCAAGAAGAAGAAAGCTTCTCCCACTGACTTTCCTCATATTCAAGATTTCTTTTCTCTTCATTTTTTCTCATAGTTAGATTGATTTTTTTTTTTTTAGCATACATTGCGTTATACCCAAAAGGAGAGCGAGTGATTATCATATACGGACGTCTGTGTGAAATAGATTTGTGGGTTGGTCGATGGGTAGATAGATAGAGGTATGGATCTCTTGGTTGCCAGATGAGTCTAGGGTTATTTACATAAAGGATGATCCATCTGCGTCATGTCATATGCCAGTAACTCCATCATGCTTCTGTTCTCCCTGCCTCACACTTCCATCTTCCATCCTTCTATTTTCCCTATTTCTCATTGTATATTATTTTCGTACCGTGTTCTTACCTTTTCTACAACCCTTTTGTCGATCTCTCCGTCCACGTTTTCTTTCCTCTCTCGTACTTCCTCCTCCTCTCTTCCCTCTCCCATCTTTCTATTCTCCTCCCTCCCTCCTTTCTTTTCCTTTCAATCCTCCCTCTTCATCGTGTGCTCCGAGGCCATCCCTCCCTCCACATGCCCATCAAGGTATGTGACCCCCCCCCCCACACACACACTGTTTTGCCCTTTGACTCGCACAAAAGAACTTGTTCAAGTAAAGGAGAAAAATGGTGTGTGAGGACACAGCCTGATGGATATGTAGACGCAACGACGGAGTATTTGATCTAAAGGATAGAGACCAGAGGTTGGGGGAAAAAAAAAAACAAGAGATTGAAAGAAACATGATTTTTTTAGTCTTTTTTTTTTCTCTCCCCTCCTTTGGTTCTGAGCTCAGTACTACAGAGGATCTAATCTGCATTCTGTAGATCAGATATGTAAATTGTCGTCTCCAAGTGTAAGGGAAAGAAACAAAAATTTGTCTGGATGGAAATTGATGATAGATTTAATGGATAACTTCACACTGCACCTCGAGTTCCTGTCAGTGGACCCACAAGGTACATTGAGGAAGTAGATGTATCTATCGCTTCTCGACCATGTTACTAGTTAAGAGAACTTTGAGGAAAATCGATACAGTAGATATTTGTAATTTGTCGTTTTTACGTCGCGTTCAATCACCAATACTTTGCCTTTAACATAGGTTGAATTCTGAGGATCCTAAAGATCCCGTAATGGGGAGAAATCCTTCATAACGTTAACCAACCAAGTGGAATATCCTTGTCTATCTCTTTCTTTTTTGGTAGTAGCAGATAGATGGTTAAGTCCTTGAGCCCCAGTGGACCTAGTTGCAGAGGACCTGTTCTGTGGCGTTCATTGATCTTGTTCTTAAGTCGTTATTGGTAGTTATAGACGGTTGATGCTGGTTTGCCCGTTCTTCACCTACCCTGCTGGTGAGGAATGAATTCCCTTTGGCTCTAGCTGCAGGGAACTCCCCCTTGCAGTGTGCAGCACATCCACACAAACACGAGTTTCTTGCATCGTTGTTATTATATTCCATCATCTTCAATATGGCCATTAGGTCTTTCAGGAACACAGACACGGGCAACTGCATGCCTTATGCTAGGCCATCTCATTAACGCTATCTATCTATCTGCGTATCTATCTTTTTATCACTGCGTATCTATCTATCTATGTCTATCATGTATCAATCTACAATGTGTCTATCTATATATATATTTTTCATACTATTCACCATTTCCCACGTTAGTGAGGTAGCTTTAAGAACAGAGGACTGAGCCTTTGAAGGAAATCCTCACTTGGCCCCCTTCTCTGTTCCTTCTTTCAGAAAATTAAAAATGATAGGGGAGGATTTCCAGCCCCCCGCTATACATCAATATCTATATCTATCAATATTTACCTATATTTATCTGTGTATCTATCTATCTATCAGCTTCCCTTAATATGGGGTGTTCTCTAGCCTTGAAATAAACTTTTTTTTCTCATATTATTCTGTTTTAGATTACATTCAAGCTGGCTTTCGTCTTTTCCATAACGTGGAGACCAAAATGTACACCGCATGTTGAGGATGTGGTCATGCTAGTAATTAAAGATGGTGTCAGAACAATTCCTTAACTCTTGTATTGAAACTTTTCTTGCACTGAATTTAAAAAAAGAAAATCTTAGTTTTAATGTTTATTATTATTTTTTTTGGGGGGGGCTAATTTATTTTTCAACCATCTCACGTGGAAACTGGTGACAGTGATGAGGGAGATTCACGTTGACGAGGTGGTTAACGAGGTTTTATGGGTTCCGTGGTCATGTAGACGACTCACGATCGCCAGCGAAGATAATCCCGCGTCTGAATGCCGACCCAGGGGAAGAAGGGGGTCGTCAAGATACGACGACGCATTGCGACCCGCGTCAAAACCATTGACGACACACACACACACACATTGCCGATCTTTTACGTCACACGTGAGGTGGCATTGCGACTCGCGTCAAAACCATTTGCGACACACACACACACACATTGTCTATCTTTTACGTCACACGTGAGGTGGCATTGCTACCCGCGTCAAAACCATTTGCGACACACACACACACACATTGTCTATCTTTTACGTCACACGTGAGGTGGCATTGCGACTCGCGTCAAAACCATTTGCGACACACACACACACACATTGTCTATCTTTTACGTCACACGTGAGGTGGCATTGCTACCCGCGTCAAAAGCCATTAACGACACACATTGCCGATCTTTTACGTCACACGTGAGGTGGCATTGCGACCCGCGTCAAAAGCCATTTACGACACATTGCCGATCTTTTACGTCACACGTGAGGTGGCAGGATTGTGGCCGATATAGTCTTGTGTGCGCTGGATGAGAAATTGAACAACGGGACTTCCGAGTATGATTAAGAGAGAGAGAGAGAGAGAGAGTGTGTGTGTGTGTTGACGGTCGTGTGAAGTACTATTAACGGAGGCGTTTTGATAGCCGGGGTGGTATGTCCGTCCTTTCCCCAAGCCCGAAGCAACGCGAGGCGAGGAAGACGGGAGTCCCACAGCTTGCTGGGAGGCCTAAAGGAAAATGAAAATGGCTAAGTTGATGGTTCTTTTGACAGATTAACTCCAAATCAGACTCCTCTTGATGGGAATAAACCTTGTGGTTTGGACTGAAGCGAAGAGATAGTAATAAGTCTGGCGCCTCTGTGAGGTTGGGGAGAAATTCTTGGCTGACGAAGTGCAGGAAAAGGGAGGATCCTCATCTACTCGTGTACATCTTTTTCGTCTTTCCTGTGGTGGACAAGATTAGGACGATGGTCTTGGAAAAGTCTACTTTCCCCCTTTGGCTTGTGGTCATTTGATATTATCTACTCTCCTAATCCTCCCGCCTCTACCACTTATCCACATTTACCACCATCCACGAAGCTAAAGTCACTCCACCCCACTCCACTCCTCCACAGAGAGCTTCCAAGCTTCCCCCATCCCCTTCTTCAGCCTCCCCCACTCTCTCTCTCTCTCTCTCTCTCTCTCTCTCTCTCTCTCTCTCTCTCTCTCTCTCTCTCTCTCTCCCCACAGATCAGCGAACTGTATGAATGCTCTCTGTGGACGCTTAATTAGTCGGGACAGAGAGAGAGAGAGAGAGAGAGAGAGAGAGAGAGAGAGAGAGAGAGAGAGAGAGAGAGAGAGAGAGAGTGTTCGTATTATTGTTTTTCTCTTTGGCTAGCATTCCTACATATGTTCTGGGCTGGTGGAAGACCACGCAACAGGTGGAAGCAATATTGACTTCGTTCTGTGAGGAGTGGTGTCGGGCGAGACGTTCATGTGTGAACTGTTTGCGACTCTGTTCATTTCACTGTTAAATGGCATAGAAAACGTGCATTATATTCTTGTTGTTGCATAGAAAACGTATATTATATTCTTAAACCATTTGTGATTTTTTTTTCATAGAAAAACGTACGCTACATATATATATATATATATATATATATACATATATATATATATATATATATATATATATATATATATATATATATATATATCTTTAAAACCATTTGTGATACTTTTTTCATTGTTGTTGCATGGAAAACGTACATTATTTATTCAGATCTTTTGTGATTTTTCTTTTCGTTGTAGCTGCAAGGAGGTTGGTCACTGTTGTACCTCTAGACACAACAGTGCGTAGATGCGTATCGTTTTTATCCCCGAAGATGTGAATTATCACGAAAGCGCCCCCGGATCTTCGTGTTTCATTTTCCACGTGGCTTAATGCGTATTCCTGAGCCACATTGCCAAGGTGAATTGCCAAGGTGTATATGTTTATCATGGTATATATACAGTTCTCAGTTGCCATGGCTTATGAGTTGCCATGGTATACATAGAATACCTAGCTTAATTGCCACAGTATACTTAGAGTTGTCATGGTACACACAGACACACACACACAGACACACACACACACACACACACACACACACACACACACACACACACACAATCACGGCTATATTGCCGTAATGTAGGAGTGGCCATTCATTACTGAATTGCCAGAAGTTAGCAGCATTTTTTTTTTTTTATTTTCGGTAATTTTTGCGGTGGGGAAAATGAATTTGCAAGACAGATGTTCTCTGGCCGACGTAGACTGGGTATTATGTAGAAGTGGACGCACGCGGCGTGGACAGTCCATGCCACACACGCTTTGGAATATGATACACCTCATACTTCCACCA